>NC_051181.1:84369943-84400873 GCF_013339695.2 Rhipicephalus sanguineus | reverse complement strand
GGAAAGCGCGATCCAAGCCGGTGAGTAATTCGAGACAGCGAGTGTTGATACGGAGTGCGCGGCCAGTTCAAGCGCTATAGAGCCCACTATACGGCGAATGGCTGCGTAGATGTCGACGGCGCAGCAAGAACTCAGTTGCGTCACCGACGCCGCGGGGCAGCCGACGCTCGCTGCCAGATGACGTCACAGCGTAGAGGTGGGAATAGCGTCCATTGACGATGATGCTGGCCTCGGGCGGCCAAGGTCACCGGGGCCCGCAGCCGGGCTTTCTCGCTTCCCGGGTGAATGAAAGGAAATGAACACAACCAAAGTACAAGCAGAAGGTGTATTGCTGGGTATGTGCCAGTCGGCGAGTGAAAACCTGCGCGTGCAGCTGTAGAGTATTCACGTGCACGGGAGCAGACCATACGGGTCTCGTGCCAGCGGTGGCGTAAGAGGAACCCATTAGCGCGACAAAAGCTGGGCCTATTAGGGCGTGCATGCGTGCATCACATCGTGTCCAGTCGAGCAAAAGAGGCTATTGGGGAAAACGCAGCTTTCTCTCAAAGTTAGCGAGACAGCTCTTCTTGCGCATGTGCTCAGCAACACCCCGTAAGTCAAGTAACGTAAAAGAATTAGCGTTGAATCAAATATGTTGTAGTCTTTACAAAATACATCCAGGAATTATGGCTCCCTGTCAACGCGTTAAGTTACTTGTTCCCAGAATGCTACCGTCCACTGTCTCCGATCCTGGGACAGTAACCTGCGCCGGAACTATCAGTACCACACGGTGTTCCCGATACTTATGTCGCAGGCTTTCTTCTTTGTTGTGTGCACTGTTCAATTCGCTTCTAGCTGTTAGGTCTTTATTGATTGCCTGTAGAACAAAACACAATTGTTCTACAATCTTGATTGCCCGTAGATTGCCGTATAACAAAACTCAACCAACGTGTAACCATTTTTTCTAACCTAAACCATGTCGGTATAGGCCTAGTCAGTGGACAGTCAAGAAGTTCGGTGCTTGGGAAGACCAGCTGTTCCCTGGAGCCTTGCTTCTTGTCCATCAAATGCATGAAGTAGGTAAGCCTTATCAATGCTACGGATACGGCCCACATTTCACTTGATCAAGGATGAGCTGTCGATGTGCACAACTGCAACTTTACCTCCCAGCCTGCGTCCACAACACGTGAACGTCCCTGGAGAATAAGTGATATAATCATGCCAACAAGCTGCACACAACGCCGATGGCCATGATCACAATGTCTCCTGTATACGTACCCGAACGCACTGAAGCAGCGCTGTGGTAGAAAACAATGTCGCTTGTACCCTTAGCAACGGGAATGGCCGGAAGCGCCTTTCTTGCTCTCGGAGCTCTCGCAGAGATATGTCGTATGCGTAGACGAAAAATTATGTAACTACTGCTGAAGGTGAACGCCAGGAAACAATGCGACACATTAACTGGCCTCTTCGGATTGTCCTCCACCAACCTCAGATGCATATAGTTCCTTTTTATCGAAGTTGTCGTCGTCGTAATTGTTGTTACCGCTGCAGCCTCAAATGGTGGCTCTTCACTGATGCGCATGCGCATTCGAAAATTGGTTTCATTTATTTGATACGCTGCTACGATGTGCGCTGACGCTTGCGGCCGCACGAGTCGGTTCGTGCCAGGCTTTCGCTGACGAGCGAATTCTTCTGTCCTCACCTCGCATAGTGTCCTACCATCGCGGCAGCGGCGAAGCCAGGGGGGGAGTGTTAGGGAGTTCAACCCCCCCCCCCCCGCCCCCCGAAAACTGTCAACATTACATGGGTATATGTACGCACGAACATACATAAAGTATGGTTGCAAATTTGCGGCTACTGGGAGCGGCCCGCGTCAACCCGAGCTTGACCTTGAGGACCCAATAAAGTTCTTCATACCATACCATACCATACCATACGCCCCTGCTTCGCGGTATGACGCTTAAGCATGAAAATATGATTTTTGGTATGATTCAAATGAATTCGAACCAGAGTATTTTATAAGTGCTCAGTAGCGTACAAAGTAGTCTGGAACGTATTAGCTACAGCTGTGCCGAGGGAGGGCTGATTGGACTATTCAACGCCTATATGAAGCGCACAATCAGAGGGAGCGCGATGCCAGCTTGGCACGCAGGGCTTACTCCCCGGAGAGAAATTTCGCATGATGCATTTCTCTTTCCGCAGATACGGGGCCAAGGCCGGTTCACGCGATGGCAAAAGTTGTTCCGCATGAGGTGTCTGTGACGTCATCTTACCCTTTCTGGGCACGTGACTGCGCCATCGGGACGGAGAGTGTGGAAGTGTCGCAACCAGAGCGGCGCGCCCGGCCCTCGTGGCCTCGGTGCAACCCGGCGCGGCGAGTGAGACAAGTTGCGCAACTGGCTGGCAGCTGATCGCTCGGCGATTCCTTTGAAGACACGCGCGCCCTTGAAATAAGCCAAGGACGAGTTACCCTTCTCGACATTGCCCAAAGTCCACTTCACACTGCGTATATTTGCTCGGTGACATTATGAAGCATTGGCGATGACGATGATGATTTATTACACCGCATGGTACGTAACCGCAATGGGGGATAAGCCAATAGAACCGGGTTGATGAACTCTGAGTTAGATGTTTAAGAAATTCGCAAAAAGCTCACAGGGCCCCTTATGCGTTCGCTTAATGCGAAATCCATCTTAATTCTTTTTCTTCTCGGTCGATGTGTTGATCCTCCCGCGCCCTTCTCCGAATGCTTTCTGTACTAACGTGGTTTTGCACTGCCTCCGTGATTGGTCCACATTTGACCAAGCTATGATGTCATGTGATGACGTCATTATAAATTGGTCAATTTTCGCACTTGATGAGCCATCTAAGGCTTTCGCCGTAAAAACGAAAGCATGTGTAGGTGCGGCCATACTTGTGCTGCACAAATTGGCAGTCAGACCAGACATATACCGACGCTAAATAGACAAAAAAATTAGAATGCTGATTGCGACGTTTACGCTGAAGATGGCATTATCTTCTTTCGTGTGATGCGTGTGCGAGTATCGAAGTACTAACCACGCAAGATCCTGTCAAAATGCAGTGGCTGGCCAGCCCATAGTTTGAGAACCAAGCTCATGCTCTGGTCGACAGGGCTGAGCAAATGGCCAGGCACCGCGGCTTCGTGGACAAAGCACGCTGCCCGCCTAGAAGAAATTAAGCCAGTGGTGCCCTGGAAGAGGGGCTCAGCCCACAACACCCAAGAACATTTCATAAAAATAAACTTCCTTCTCTCTCTCTTTCTGGCCTGTTTATATAGGTACAATAAACTTTACTCAATGTTACAAAGACTCCTCGTCGTTCTCCTCCTCTTAATACCACTACTACTACTACTACTACTACTACTACTACTACTACTCTACCACTACTGCTACTACTACTACTACTACAGGGTAATCTTTTTGGAACTGACCTATTTAATTCTGCTGTAGCTTTTTTTAATTCAATTGAATTGTGTTTATTCACAACAACAAGGCTGCGAGGATGACTAGGCAAAAAAGCTACATTGAGCAGCTTGAGGGGAACCTGGCCACCTCATACACTGGGCAGCTTCACAGCGGTCAAACACACGGTATGCATAATGAATGGACTAACTAAAATAAAAAAGCAGTAAACAACCACGGTCAGAATAAATAAACAAGGTTATTGTGGAAACATATGAAAAAAGGGGGAAGACAATAGGCGAAGTGCTAAAGACATAGAAAAAGACAAAGAAATGAACCCATTTTGTTACAAAGTATCCGATTTTAATGCGGTTTGTTGCAAAACATTCAGGAAGGGTGAAAATTTAATGACCCATCCCATATTTTTGATGTGCAACGCTGAAAAAAAAAGAGAATAAGTAAGTACTAACGAAAACCGCGGAGTGCTAAACAAGTCTAGTCCGGCGAAGCGTCAGCCAGTGGCGGCAGAAGTTGGCGACACCAGGTTCATCACGTTGATCATCGTCGTCATCAGCCTCACTGCGCCCATTGCAGGACAATGGCCTCGCCCATGCTCTGCCAATCAACCCGGTGCTGTGCTTGCTGCTGCCACGTTATACCCGCAAATTTCTTAATCCACCTAACTTTCTGTCTCCCCCTCGCGCGTTTGCCTTCTCTTGGAATCTAGTCAGTTACTCTTAATGACCAGCGGTTACCTTGCCTACGCGCTACGTGCCATGCCCATGTCCATTTCTTCTTCTTGATGCAAAATCCAGCTGGTCAAAGTACATCCGTAGGTCCTCACTACCACGTACCACACAATCGTATTGTGGGTTTGGCGCGTAAAACTTCAGAATTAAGCTTTTTGTTTTTCTGGAAACGTTCGTGAAACCTGCTCTATACATGTTCAGCCCTTTTATTCCTCCGAACGCTGTGTAGTCCGTTCTTCAAGGTTTAAAAATATGACATTGTGGTCCAAGTACTGTGAAACATTCTAATGGCGAACGAAGACATGGACTGGATAGGAAGGGACAAACAACGCCAGGCAAGCGTTGTGTGTTCCTTCCTATCCTGTCCGTGTCTTTGTTCGCCAGTAAATTGATTCACAGTGTTAACCAGGACCAACTAGCCCAGCTATCAAGTAAGCGGTCCGGGATTGAAGGGTGAATCACAGTGACACAGCACGCAAGTAAACAGTGCGCCTGCCTACCGCACAAACAGTCTTGTCTTTACTGTGTTTTTATTATGAAAACTGTGGTCTCTTGAGGTGCGGAGTAATCTTGGCAGTTTCACAGTGCGTCGAAAATATGTTACATTTTCGGTTATCGGCGACATACGCACGCACACGCAGGCCACTCCTTCCTTTAGATCCGTGCTTCACGATACCCGCTGTATATATGCTATAGGTGTCACAGCCAACAGATGCTAAAATACTACACGCGGTGTGTATCTCATGTGCAAGCATGAGAAAGATATACATTGATAACACTCGTTGACATAACATATAAGCTCTCGCTGCACTGTATTACAAAATGCCTTCCAAGGTCAGTGCACACGCTTGGTCCCGGCAAGATGTGCGCATGTTATTAGCAGAGGCTGCACGCGACGCAGTGCGCCAGATGAAAAGTGAAGCTCTCGTGATTACCCGGGCGCCGGCAAGGGGTGGCGCGCACGCACCATGTAATTACAGCCTCCTCCAGCGGCGTGACCCAAGGGTGCAACGCCTGCTAGACAGGCTGCAGACGGGGTGGAGGGGAACTGGGCGGCCCCGGTCATTGCCATCACACCACGGAGTGCAAGCTGAGGCCAGGGACGACGCTCCCTTGTAGAGAGTGTCCATAGCCCGCTCACGACCAGAGGTCCCAGCGTACTGCAGGATGCGCAGGAGCTGTACCAAGGCCCCCTTCCGCGCAACAAATTAGCTACACCATCTGGACCGGATCACAGGGGTCACTCCATCTCAAGGACGGATATTTCCAGCAGTGGCGAAGCAAGCTATATTGATTCGACAAAAATTCCCTTCACAAAAGTCACGCCATGCCTTATGCATTTGCCAAAGACGACTCGAAGGAGAAAGGCATACTCTTTTTCTTTTCAGTCGGTTGTATTGATCCCCCACCAAGCTTTCTGCACCCAACGTGGTTTTGCACTGCCTCCGGGATCGGAGGCATTGGAAGCTTTCTGCACCTCACCTTGTCCAGCAGTGCCTCCGGGATCGGTCCACCTTTGACCAAGCGGCGGTCTCGTGTTGTGGTGTCACAAATTTTGGCAGCCTTTTGACGTCATGATTACGTCGTATATATAGTGACGTCGTCACGATGTTTTTTTTTTTTTGTTATTGTCACTCGCTTTGACGCCGACGGTCACTTTTCGAGTTTAATGAGGCACCAAAGGCTTTCGCCTTAATACCCAAAGACTGCCATTGTTTGGAAGGGCGGGGCGCAGGACGTATGCTTCGTTCGTCCAGCATGTGCACCGTGAGTTAAAGGAGTACTGACGCGAATTCTACATATTTTCGGATTGTTGCTCCAAATAAAAGCACTGGTGTTGAGAACCCTAAAAAAGAGTACTGTGGTGCTTAGGAATGCATCGAATATATATGTTTGATAGCTCTACCTTAAAAAGACACTTTCGGCTTCGATATCGAAGAGGTGGTTCCTCAGTGACGTGTCATGGCAGTGTGACGTCACGGGGAGACAGTAACTCGCAACGTACTAGCGGCAGATCCGCGCAAGCTGCTCGTGGTGCACATAAACAACGATGAGTTAATTGGCGTCCAGTGAACCCGACAGTGATTTCTGCGATTTAAGCTGCATGCAGGACGCAGAGTTTGCAAACTTAGTGGAAATGTGTTGACTCGTCGGGATAATGTGCACTGCGGTGGGGCTGGCTTGCTGATGTTCAGCGACGAAAACTTTAAAATCAAAGTAAAATATTTCATACGTGTTGTCTGACTCCCGTGTTTGGAGAGCGTTAACACTGCACACAAAGGAATCGAAAAACGTCCCCTTTACGATGTTTCCAAGTCGTGTCAGTACTCATTTAAGGGAACTTTAGTGGATTTTTCACATCGCGTTCACTTTTTTTGGCGTTAAAACAAGATTTCTCGTGGCCGTACGAGGGACGTTCGACTATACAGTTGTTCCAGCATTGGGATCAGTGGCATAGGCGTGAGGACGGGGGGGGGGGGGGGGGGAATCTGCCCCATACTTTGACTTAGTGTGTGTGTGTGGGGGGGGGGGGGGGGCTGGATGAACCTTCGCCCCCCCCCCTCCTGACTTGGGAACCCCGCGCACGCCTATGATCAGTGGAACGAGCCCCATCTGGATAACTGTTCGTGAAGTTGTCGGTGCCTTCTGAAGTTTCTGACATATCTACGAGAGAAAGTACTGGAGTAAATCATGGATGCATACTTGACGCTCAGGCGGAGCAATTTCCGTCCACGTCTGCCAGGCTAACCCCATCTGTATACCGGCTACATCGCCACTTTTTATATTTACCTGTCAGTTTCCTGTGCCTTTTCCACAATGAATCACAGAAGGCGCGTCATCCATGCTTTCTTTCTTCTTTCTGTGTCCTTGAATTCATCCGTTGCCGAGTGCTTTCTAAATTGCGCAGAATCATACGCGTGTACACAACTTCGCCAACAAACACGACAGTGCAATCTGTGCAGTGGTGTGACCTAAAATGCGAAATTGCTTCTCGCAATTGAAACTTTTTCGGCTGCGTCGATCTTTAGAGAAAATAAAAGAAAGAAAGGAACGGTGAATAGACTGGGAACGCGCGGTTTGCTGCCGATCACTAACGTTTCTAATGTATGCATGTATACAAGTCTAACGAGGATTCAAAGTGGGCTCGCAGCAGAGTCGCATTGTGCATGAGCTCTGAAAGAATGAAGTCACTGCACAGCGCACTGCACAGCGCCCCGCACGGCAAGCATCTCAAGGCCCGGTCTGACCTGTTCAACAACAATGGACCAGGTATATTTGATCACTGCTCCATTCGCGTTATCTGTGTAACCCTATGTTTCCGAATGGCTTATACACGACAGAGTTTGTCTTCTCTTGTTGTAAACATCGTCCGCCACACACCGGCATTATTACGCGAGAGGTCGCGCTGCGCCTCTGAAGTGCACAGTTCCAGTGTCACGCATGACGTGACGTCTCTTTATTGCAGAATACTGAGCTGAGTGCATATAACGTGAGACCTCGAGGCCCTGTAACCGGGGCCCCAGAATGATCTAAACTTCAACGCATGAAATCTATCAGTTTTTGAGCAGTAAATGACGTTCTACCAGCAATGAAGGCTGAGAAAATGAGCCATAATAGAAATATATTCACGGGTAAAGAGCGCACTGGGCTTCGATGCTCGTCGTCTTCTTGAACAAAGAGCCTTTTATAAAAAAGCAGCAAAGATCGTCTCCCTCTGTGTGGTGTTTTAGCAGTGCCAATTCATGATACGGTATAAGTACGCGAATACAGTACCGTCATGGTCGTAACGTTGCTAATTTAATCTGCAAGGCCTGTATTAGCCATTATAATCATTTCATAATGTTACCGTACGCATATAGAGCCACTCGCGCAGCTAAAACATTTTCGGGTCGTGGTACATTTAACACGGAACGCCGGGAACGGTAATACCATAGCGTAAACGACACGATGTTACTGTCACTGCTAAATACACCCCTATACCTCTCACTCGTCAGCCGGTGTTTCGGCGTCTGCTTGCATCGCCCTCACTGGATTAGTTGACGAGGGGAGAGTGTGATGACTCATCTTAAGTATACGTGGCGTTCGGACAGACAAATGCCGGCAATATTAAAAGGCTGCGTCCGCTTGCTTCCACAGACGCGCTCACTCACTGTCTTTAGACACTGAGGAGGAAGCCGAGTTATCTACGGATGCTTTGGCCTTAAAAAAAAAGTAAAGAAAAAAAAAGCGGTAAAAACCTTGTAGTTGGTGACGAAGGCTTTTCACTATGTATTTGCTTTCCTATAACGTCGAACGATCCCGGGATGATTCGTGAAGGGGAATGAAATAAATGACGCCGGCAAGAGGAGGGTTATTGGTAATGGTCTGTGCTTCCCCGCGCGACATAATCGCGGCTGGCCGCCTGTATAGTTGAGGACTTGAGGTCATTGGGCAACTATGCAACCGGACAGCGTGGCCGGAAAAGAGGGGCGAGCTGAGGGGCGAGTTCTGGGGGAAAGGATGTCCGGAATGCGAGCTGCCGCCGGCCGAGAACGAAGCAGGGTCTTCCACGAAACCGGAGGCGGCGACCGCTCCGTCGGGTCAGATGCACCACTTGCCTTCTTTGCCTTCTTCGCCAGACGCTGCGCCGGTCTCTCCCGCTGTGACGGAGAACGAAGACCATATAAGAGGTAAAAAAGCGAAAGTGAGGGATAGTGCTTGGCGAATGTGGACGGACCGTTCTCACGTTCCTGGCAAGCTCCGCTGAGAGAGATGCCGCTGGGTCTCGCGCTAAATATAGATGACGGTGCTTTATTGTTGATGATTATGGGAATGGGATTTATGGGGGGGAGGGGGGGGCAGGAGGCGATGAAGGTGAATAAACCTATTACGTATAAGCACGGAAGGGCAGTTTCCCGTATGGATGAATGCACCGTGCACGGAGAAGCAATGAAAGATAAAGAAGGGTTTGAAGAGCAGGCTCGGGTCACTAGTTCAAAAAAGGCCAATGAAAAACGACAAAGAAAGAAAGAAAGAAGGAAAGAAAGAGAGAAAGAAATAAAGAAAGAAAGAAGGAAAGAGGCAAAGAAAAAAGGAAGGAAAGAAAGAAAGAAAGAAAGAAAGAAAGAAAGAAAGAAAGAAAGAAAGAAAGAAAGAAAGAAAGAAAGAAAGAAAGAAAGAAAGAAAGAAAGAAAGAAAGAAAGAAAGAAAGAAAGAAAGAAAGAAACAACGCTCGGGGCATACCCCGTGACCCAGACATAAGGATGCCAATCACACGCAAGGTGCTTCCGCACATAACTCGTTTATCTTTGTGTCTGTTGTACAATACTTTGTACAATGCTTTGTACAATACTTGTTACGATACCTTGTACGCTTCTTTGTGTAATACCGTATAAAGTACTTTGTACTATACTTTGTACGATACTCTGTACAATACCTTGTACAAAACTTTGTACAACACCTTGTGCAATACTTTTGTACAATATTTTGTGCACTGGTAGGGTAGTCAACCGAGCCAAAGCTTGGTTAACCTCCCTGCCTTTCCTCTTCGTATCTCTCTCTTTCTCTTCTGCACTGTGTGCAGTACTTTGTGCAGCGCCTTGTGCAACACTTAGCACGTTTTTAGCACGATGGTGGAGGGAGACGTTGTTTACAATGTCCAAATCTGGTAGTAAATATTTTGAATGTTGTTGCATTTTATGGTAAAGCAGCTCAGCGCGGACAGCAGTTTAGCTGTGTCTGTGTTGCCACCTAGTTTACAGCAGTAAGTATTCTGCGCGTATTGCAGATGTTCCTAAACAGCATTAAATGTAAAAAATAAACATAATATTTATTTTCGAAAGTTTACAGACTTGAAAGCAAGTGTGTATGATACAAAGAAATCTAAAAAAAAAAAGCGTGAACACGTTGAAAAATATCACAAGAAATTGGTTCGGGTGAGCGGTACAGCAGTACGAAAGAGCTTTTTTTTATTATATGGTGTTTAGGAGATGTTGGCGCTTTTGTAAAGCGCCGGCCACTGCTTTTCGCAGACAATGGGATACGTGAAAATCACATCAAAGAAAAAAAATTGCATAAAAGAGCAGCTGAGCAGAGTTAATGTAAGTCCATTGACATAGCAACCCGTAGAAAAGAAGACTTAATTCGGTCCTTATTAAGCAAATTTACGGACCTGGATTTCGCAGCTCTGTTGACGCTGGTATTTATTGAATTCTCGTATTTATTATTATTTATTTTACTGCTGAACATAAGTAATAATGTCCACTTGTCTGGTCCCTAAATATACAGACTTCCGTTACGTCACTTCGTAATTAAAGGGTGTTAAGTCCAATATTTTGGACATAACTATGAGGTGCCCCGTAGTGATGGACTGCGAATTAATTTTGACCACCTGGGTTTCCTTAACGTGCACTTAAATCTGTGTGCACGGACGCTACTGCATTTCGTCTCGATCGATATGCGGCCGGGAATCGAACCCGCGGCCTTGAGCTTAGCAGCGCAACACCTATAGCCTGCTAAGCTTGGTGGATAGAGCGTACAAGCAATCCAACCTGCCCACCAGGCCGCCATAGAAGGAAGGCGATCGTTGCAGTGGTCGTGAACCTGTATTCACGAAGTACATAACAGAGTGTGCGACTGGGTCAGGAGGCGTTCCCAATGCGGTCATTGTTTGGTGCCGCCGAGAGATTGGTCATCGTTAGTGACACCATTGCCCACGCGTGCAGTGCAGTAGAAAGCAATAAAAAGAAGATTATATGCCCAACCATTCTATATGACTGCACGGTAACGGTGCACACAGCCGTTAGGGCAATTGAACGAACGACGTATGTACAGTCTGAATCACACTTATCTGGAGCGACCAGACAGCTGCTTCAGGCGCCATTTCTCGCAGAAATATGCAGATACTATTTATTTATTTATTTATTTATTTATTTATTTATTTATTTATTTATTTATTTATTTATTTTCAATACTTCCAGTCTCTACATCGAGATCATAGCAGGTGGGCATATTGTTACAACGTGAGCGTGTAACAGGATACAGCACATTTGACAGAACAAGTATATATACCAGATACAGAAATGAGATACGGTACATGTGCCTACGCAGTAAAGTCTGGAGAATAATGTATCGTACACATAAATCGTATAGTTGACTCTAACAGGGTAGCAATAGCCGAAATAAGATTTGGAGCAATTTTTGGAGCAGCAAAATGATGCTTTTGGAGCGCGAGAAATCTGGAGCAGGCTAGGGAAAAAGAAAACACCATTTTCTAGCTCGAAATCTCAAATTTGCAGCAGTATAACAAAGAAGGCTTATATTTAGAAAAGAAAACAAAAGTATGTACAAGGTTGTAACCCCCCTGAGGCCGACCTGACCTCCACCCCCCGTAACTGCTTCACGTTCGTTGTCACCGAGAATCGAACGTACACGTTCACGGGCCTTGTTGACGTTGTCATTTCAATTCAAGAGGTGGTTTCAGGTCGAATTTCCCTCATTTACTCTATAAATGTGTTGTATTCACTCATCTAGTCGTAAACTGGAAGAGCGCAAACCACATGCTCTGTGACTCTGTGTTCACTTCCAGTGAAGAAGTTTGGACGAAAGAAAATATACTTTCACGGGTCGTCAGTTTCACTCCTCTTCTTTTCTTGCCCCCTCTGATTACTGCAATAGAGCAATGAGATATTTCGTAATCTTGAAAACAAGCTATTGTTCTTTTTCATTTATTTGGTTCTCGGGGGAAGTCTAAAAGGGGCTGTGTACAATGATAATGCACCGCGTGACTTGGCCACAGACGTCGGTGCACAGTGCATGTGACATCAAAAAGTATTACGTATAGCAGCTCATCTAACTGTGTACGCAGTGCTACATACATGTATGTCAACAGGAGTCCGCAGTGTTGTTTACCGTTTATATAACGTTATTATCCGGTTCACACAGGTTCACACAGGTTCACACCTGCACACATGCAAATTATACCTGGTTCGCTGGGACGCTTCTAATGCCATTGGAGATTACGATATCAAGCGCCTAAATACCATTAAATTGTGTGTGTCACATGACTTGATTTAATGGCACTAATGGCGTGACGACGAAGTTGCGCAACAAATATATGTTGGTTTTGCCAACATATATATGTTGGCAAAAAATATATGTTGAATGTGCAACTTTTTCAAATTCTACGCCATAAAACTTATTTTATAGAAATAACAAGCGTTTTCATGTACACTCAATGCCTTACTCGCTATGGAAACGAAACTCGCTTAAGCGTGATGAACATTTCCTGTTGCGATGCTGGTCTCGTTACTTTTTCTTCAATCCTTGATATTACAGTGAACCCGAATTGTGTCTGTCATGGAGCACCTTTGTTTTCCTTTAAATAGTCAATAATGTACGCTCTCCTTGCCGACAAACATTTTTTTTCATCATAGATGGGTTCTACAAAACACAAAATGAGAATGAAGGCAGTCATACGACGGCAAGCTCTAAAGTCTATAGCCACGTGTCACCGCTCAAATGCCCTTTATATTTAAGGTCTTACCAATTAGCGCCACTTTTGACGTGCAAACGGGGTCTAACATAATTCAAACTGGCAGGACCGAATCAAGGTAACTATCGATTCTCGAAAACGAAAAAAAAAAGAGAGAGAGAAGAGCACTTGAAGCACTTGGGTCCTTCCAGATACGTATGGTGCAAATATTCTTTTTCTTGCCTTATCACAATGCATTAAGTTTGCTAAATATGTAAACTTTCTCATAAATATTTCACTATTTGGAACCCTGTGCCCACGTCTGTCTCCATGGCAAATATAACATTGAAACACATCGAGGAACAAGCTCTTCATTCATTGCAGCCGCAGCCAAAAATCTTTCTCAGATACGTCTCAACGACTGTCATTCGAGCGTCAGGAGATCATAAGTCCCAATTATTCTCTCATCTAAATTTTTCGAACGCATATTCAGTTCATCCTTGAAACAGCTAGAAAACTCCCTGTCGTTTCTGGATGTTCTTGTAACCTGAAAATAAAACTGTGCAAACACATCTACACAAGTCGATATCTTCAGTTTACTTCAGAACTCCCGAAAATCCGCAATACATCAGTAGCAAAGATGCGAAGAGCCGGAACGCACTGCATGCAGCACACAGCAAGAAAGTAATCGACATATTTGCACAGTCCCCAGGATACCGGCTCACGCACAGGAGGCACGCTTTCCCGCACGTTGGGGGCGGGGCCCCGCGTCACTCTATGGGACCGGAGAGCAAAACGATAATAACTCCTCTCCCTTTCCGATTTTCTCATTGCTTTCCCAGTTACAAGTAGTAAGTGTATGAACCTTTCTTTTGCCAGAGTTACAGTACCGTGGTTGTAATAGTGCGAGTTCCACGGCTTATTAAAATATAATACACAGCACCTATGGGCGCTCTCTGAAAAATCGACCGTTTTACCGCATTTGAATCGCTACCGTGGAGACGTGCTTGGAGATATCTAATTGCTTTCTGGGATTTAGATACTGGCATGTCTTTAGGTCATGATGGTATAGAGGATGTTTTATTCGCGTGGTAAAAAAAAGTTCCCTGGCCGGTTTTGTTCAGGGTGCGACAGCCGTCAAGCTCTCGTAGCTCCATCTCGCGTTGAGATGGTGTACTCTACTACCCAGACAACACACTACATCCCAGGGACTTCCCAAAAAAGTCCAAACGTCCCACATCCCAACAAGGTGGTTTTTAGGATGTCCTTTAGACATGTGCATAGGGATCATTCCTAAAACATCCCTTCTAGGATCTGATTGGGACTTCAAGTTAGCGGTGAAATAAGCTACTGTGTTGAAAATTGGCGATCCTAAAGAATCGGAAACAGCAACTCCGCCGAAGAGCATGGTTGGCGCGCGTGCACAATTGCATATCTACATGCACATGAAAAACATTATATCCGCGTTTTTTGTGAAAGTGTTCGTTTCTTTTTTTGTTTCTTTCTAAATGTCGCGCCGTTATGAGGACGAGGGATCGATTGCTGTCTGCGTGAGCAAGTGTTGCACTTGGTAAAGGCGGTACGACACACGTACTCGCGCCACTGTGCTCACTGCTCACGCACGCCGTGCTTTGCCGCACTGCACAAGCGGTGGTGTGGTGGTGTCGTATTTATAAAAACACCGACATATTAACTTTAGAAGAATTGAATGAAATATTGTTATTTTATTGTTTTATTCTTAGGTTTAATACGCAATTGTTCTTTAATTGCGCTTACTGCGAGCCAACACCTGCTCAAATAATTTGCTGCGAGCACTGCGCAGACATTGCCATCGCCATCATGGCGCCCGGCATGTTTGGAGTTCGGACAGATCAGACTCTTCGTTGGCCTCGTTTTTAGGTGTTTGATCCGTGACGTTTCGTCGAAAAATCACAAGAGCGCATGCCGTAGGTGTTTGCCTGGTTGCAAGATCTTGCCGATTTCAACGTTTTTCCACCTCTTCGGTAAGTACTTGACATGCCTGGATTACTGCAATCAGCACGTTCTTAGCACTTTCTTCTTTGGCTCCCCACCGCGCGCAGGTTGGCGTACGCTGAGCTGGACCCTCGCAGCAAGAATGGCACGTGGGAGTAAGTTTTATTTGTGACGCGATTTGGTTTATCTTCCGCAGAAACTGTTGAGCTCACAATGCTGATATGTTGTTGTTGTCGGCCACGTGTGTAGATTGACACCGCGATCGTGGAACACATGGCTGATCTGCCTCGAATAACTGCAAGCCGGCGCGTGCGTAGTGCCGTGGAGAACGATCAGAAGTCCTGGACGACAAAGAAAAAAACTTCAAAGGTTTGTTGTACATGTTTTCCACGACAACTGACATAAACGTAAAAAAAAATTGGAATGGTCAAATGCATGTGTCACGTTTATCCATTTGTAGTGGGCTGTGGACATGAATTAAGCATTGCTGCACACAAGACTGGCTTGCCCTCAGTTTATGCCCAGCACCAAATTTTTTGCTCTCATTATGACACCATTTGTAAGAAAAGCCAGAACTTATGTTCAAAACAGCGCATATTCATGCTATTCTTTTATTCAGTTGCATGTGTGAGTCCTGCTGCTGGCCATCAGTTAGCCGGTTATCAGAAGAAAAGGGCACAGCCCAGTTTTGTATTGGTACATACCGTATCGTTTGTGATTATGATCATGATTTTTGTCTTACTGAAACAAGAAACTGAAAAATGTATGTTGGTGTTTCTGCTACATCTCTATGAAGCAGCAGAACCTGTTGCTCAGTCACTTGGTGCATATTAGCAACTGGCACCTTGCCTGGCTTCCCTATACCTCCGCTTTTTTTCAGTGCATGTTGTTTTCATCCTTTACCAGCAGTCAAGTAGTTTCACACAACCGAAATGACCAACTAGCCCACTTTGTTTGTCAAGTAGATTTGTGATATGCACTGTTGCTCAATGATATTCTTTTTGCATGTGCTATCTGTGTACACATATTACATGATCTTTTTTTCTTTTTTTCAGCTGGTTCTAGTAGTGGTGCCCCTGGTGTGCACCTTTACCCCAAATGTCTGCACCTTTGCCTACCGGTAATGACATAGAAAGTGCTCAGCTTCCTGGACATAGGCATGCAGGTTACGAGACGGAAAACGTGCAGCTTAGACTTAATGCTTGTAAATGCGAAAATCGTAACTGACATAATTAGAGTAAGCTAAAAGGAGAAATTTCTGCTTATGAGCTAGTAATTATGAAGCAGGTTTTACTCCTCTTAAACTAGCAGACATGCAACAACACTGTTGTGCTATGTTTGTTTTGTGCGCCATTTTCATGCATATTTGTGCTTGCAGTGGATATGCATATACATGAAGGATTTGTTTTTGTTTTCCTCAGCTGCCTCTGCGAACCCCGCTCCTGGACAACAGCTGGGAGGCTCTGTGTTTAAACGCGTGCACCTTGGACGTCATGCTCGTAAATACCAATTCCTTTGTCATTCCTGGCATGAATTTTGTTGGTAAAGCAATAGGTAAAATTGTGCATTGTTGTTTACAATCACTTCAGTATGAACCAGGCTTAAAGGAGAAGGGACCGACAACTGGCCAGAACTTGTGATTAGATCCTGTCAGAAATGAAAATACCGCGCTATATGCTGACATATTCCAGCATCCTTTTCGCGCTGTGAGTAGGATTTATATCTCTAAATTGTGTTTAAAAGTAACAAAAAAATTATGTTGTGCAACCTATCGCAAGAGCCTTGAAGCTAGATTGCAGAGTTGATCACTTTGCTGTACAAAGTCACGTAGTCTGATACCGTCATGTGTGCCATTATTGGTCCTAAAAATATTAGTATGTATATTACTATCCATCCCCGCTCTATTCTGTGCTGCTTATGAGGTAAAAGGAGTTGCATGGTGACAAGAAACGGCGCTGCCTTCGCGGTAGCCAGTGGACCATGTCGAGCCGCAGCACATGCGCGCGAGTACACACACACGCAGTAAACCGCCGCGCTCGAACACGAACCGCTGTCACGCTCACTGTTTGCAGCATGCCTTGTTACGTGTGTATACAACTTCATATCCGTCGCAGATAGAAAAATTCGAATTACAAATGTTTCACGGCATTTTCCACATCACCATTCCTTGATTATACACTCTTGACTGGTAAGCTTTCTGTCGCGCTAAAGAAAATAGGTACCATAAAAGTTGGTTGTCGGTCCCTTTAACCTCTTAACACACACAGGTCAAAATAGGCATGCTATATCCCCGTTGTGCACCATCTTTGTGCGTTTGTGTGTGCAGTATGGACATGTACATTAAGGCTTTGTTTTTGTTCTCAGCTGCCTCTGCGAGCCCTGCTGTTGGACGCCAGCTGGAATGCTCTGCGTTTGAAAGCGTGCGCCCCAGATGTCATACTCATAAATACAGAGTTCTCATGATTCTAGTGTTGAAAAAGCAATAAGTAAAAGCAGGCACTTGTGCATCTGGAATGAGGTTTAACCCTGTCTCAGGAGACATAAGACAATATAGTCATGCTATGTTCCTGTTGTTCACCATTTTCATGCATGTTGTGTGCAGTACGTATACATACATGCAGGCTTTGTTTTTGTTGCCCTCAGCTGCCTCTGCAAGCCCTTTTGCTGGACGCCATGGAAGGCCCTCCACTCGAAAGTGTGCACCTTAGACTACACGCTCATCAATACCAAGTTCTTTGTCCTTCTCGGCATGATTGTAGTGCCATATAATAGTGAGGCAATAAATCATTTTTGCTGGTCACTTGATGTTCCATGCATGTTGCTTGGTTTCTGAACACTTGACTTGGTTTTAAGTTATCTAGTTATCTATGTGAAAAAAAAGTGGGTTGGTTGGACGAGGAATATGCTTTCCTGGAGAGGCAACTGGCTCTCTCAGTTAGGGGGTGGTCGAGCGCGATAAAGCAACTTAACATGTTATGGGAGCAGATGTCCCACCCTTTTGAAATAATCCTGCAGTAAAAAGTGGCCACATGTCCCAATAACATCCCACACGCATGCAGTTTTGGGACATCCCAAAAAGGTCTTTTTTTGTATCACTTGGGATGTTTTTCCACCTTGTGTGGGACGTCTTTTGGATGTCCCGAACTCCCAAAAGGGATGTCATTTGGATGTCCCTAGGATGCCTTTGCGTTGTCTGGGTACGGTGCCACGTAAAAATTGAATTAGGGTACGCGTGTTAAGAGAGGATTCCTGTGGAAGGTACTTTTATGGCCCCGCGAAACAATATTTAGGGTTCGTTAAGGTAAAGATCGATAGTATGGCGCATCAATAGGGTATTGTTAATAAAGGACGAAATGCACGTTTCCGAACATTCAGTGTCTGTATCACAAAGACCCCTGAATTTACAGCACGTTCTCGAGCTTTACAGGTTAAATGGTAGTTATAGTTAACTACTAATTAGTTAGTGCTAATTAACTAATGCATCCCAGGTTAGGCTTTGAAATTGCGAATAATATTCACCGACCGCGATACCACGGACGGTGGTATCAACTCGCCGTCCGCGCCGCTTAAATCCGGCGTGCCTCAGGGATCAGTCCTCGGGCCTCTTTTCTTTTCGGTTTATATCAATAATATCACCCGTGATATACCAGTAAATCTATGGCTTTTCGCAGATGACTGCGTGCTTTAAAGTAGTTAACGCTCCAGCGACCGGGTTTTTTTATATAACTCTTTATCTATGATTCAAGATTGGTGCGCAAAATGGTAGATGACCATTATCCCGAGAAAAACTATGGCGATGACCATAACCCGCAAAAAAAATCAATTAAAATTTCAATACAACCTAAGCAATCAACCCTTGTCCTTTGTCTCGCAGTATACGTACCTTGGCCTTGTCACAACATCTGATTTAGGATGGAACGAACATGTGTCTTATACTGGGAAAAAGGCTTTGACAAAACTAGGCTACCTCAGACGGGCACTCGCTAAGGCATCCGGCGAAACTAAATTACTCGCATATGAAACGTACGTAATACCAATACTAGAATGTTCATCGGCTGTCTGGGATCCGCACACGCAAGCTAACATAGATAAACTTGAATCAGTACAGCGAAAAGCTGTGAGATTCATATTTAATGCCTCAACGTTTTTTATTTATTTATTTATTTATTTATTTATTTTAGGGAAAAACTGCCAGTATGAGTGCCAGACTTTGGGCAAGGGTGGGCGGTGCAGTGAACGTAACAGTGTAACAGCGTAATGCGATGATTCACAACGCAAAAAAAGAAAAGAAAAAGAAGCAACATGAAATACGGTCCACAATCCCAAGAATAGCCATAATACACAAAACAAAACAAAAACTATAAAAAAACAGTGCACACTAGGTTATGTTGTTTGCGTAAAAAGTAAAAAGAAGTGGCACCCAAAACGAACCGCAGTGAAAATAAAGTCGGCAATAATACAAAACTGCAGAAGCCATTCATGGAACCTCGAACAATCAGTCTGATTAAGGTGGGTAAATAAATAAATGAATCCACTTCGGCTTTTTTATTACGCAACTCTTGAAACAAACGATAGAAATTAAAAACATTAAGGGAAGTAAGTTAAAAGAGATAGAGATGTAACGCTGAAAGGCGGGGAGGTTAATTTTTTTAGGAATAAATAACCCTATTTGCAATGTGTTATGCCTACGGTAGCCGGAATAACAGGCATACGTAACAGGGAACGGAGTTTATTACTTTTAAGAAAGGCATTTGGCGCGCAGCGCGGTCCAAATGGTCCGAGCGCTGGCTTTCGAGTCCGTTGTGGGCCATAAACGGGGAGAGGAGCACAAAGGACAGGCAATCAGTACGCGGGTGTCACCACCCCGGCAGTCAGTCAGTCCCCGGGCGTGCGGTGTCAAGTGTCGTCCGGCAGCACACATAGAAGGTGTGTGGGGGGGGACGGGGGGGGGGGGGGGCGCATTCCTGCAGCTGGCTGTAAGCGGGAATGCTCGGTCTGCACGCATGTGTCACGCGGGGCTCTGTGTGCTTCGAGTAACTTTTTGCCCCGTCTAGGCACGCTGTGTCTCGCTCAGTACCCCCGTTCACTTCAACGAGCCAAGATCTCCGGCCGATACTTTTTTTTACGATGGCCGCGATCCATTCGGGCTTCCTGTGAAACTGGCGGGCGACAGTGTTTCACCAATGCATATGTCCATGCTTTCTCCCGCTTTTTTGTGCCTTTTAGTTTTCTGTTTTCTCTTTTCTTTTTCTTCTTGCGCCAGCGGGTTAAATATTTGTACCATCGTGAGCATTGTGATATTGCTGTCAGCCATGTGTTGATAAGTGTCCATTTGTGGGTTTTGTTAGCTTGGTATGTTAATCATTTGGCTCTTGGAAGGAGCAAAAACCAAGTTGTCAGTATATCGTGGTTGATAAACCAAAAGAAAGAAACGACCATTTCTGTTTGACTACCGATCTGTCATTTGTCAAGTTTAAGCGCATTTATAAGGCAGTTTGGTGCAAAATAAATCCAGTTGTAAGTCGGAGCTCGTGTGTGTTGCGTGTTCTTGTCCATTGTCTCAGTTGCGCTGTGCCTTCCAACTGCTATGAACCAACTCGTCCAAACCAAAGTCTTACTTAAACAGTTTTTTTTCTCTCTTGCGAAGGTAGCGAACCAATACGTGTATCGGCTTGCGCGTTCTTTCTTTTTTATAATTTTTTTCTTCCATTAACCAGGGCTTTAATGACTGTCCTCCCCATACATGCTCCCCATGTGTGAGTTTTGTTTTATGCTCATTTTTAGTGTTCTGTCCTGCGTGTATTCGTTGGCCACAAGAAGGGACCTCCTCCTCCTCCTCTATGGGCCGCGCAGATGGGCGAGTTCCCCTTCGCTAAGGGGCGCCGGGAAGAATAAAGCAGGCAGCACCACTTAACTGCGCTATGCTGTTCGAATACAAAAGGAGGCACACGACTTTGAACTCGTCGAAACAGCTCCCGGCCGTGCCGCTGGCACGGCAGGCGAAATGCGACACTTTGCGCCTACGTGCACAGGAGGGGCTTCGACGCCTATTTTCTGAGAATGTGTCGAATGTGGGCTTCGGACCGCAGATTTATGAGTCTCCGACTGACATGATGTTTACGCTCGGGCCCTCAATAGCTGACCAGACCCATGCTTCAAGGCGAGAGGGGAGCCTGGTCTGCAGCCGCTGTTCGAAACCACGGTTAGCTCGAGTAGCGAAACGAAGAACAGCCCCCTACGACTTCGCGAAACCTTTTGTATGTGTGTTCGTACCTGTGGCCAAAAAGGAGAGTGCGAAAAGCGCGGGAAGGACAGAGACAGCGAGAAGAGCGGGGAAGTCGCCACTCCACCTCATGACCAAACCTCTTATCGAAGTGAATCCTGTCTCTTTGGAAAGCACCCCACGGATGGATGGATGTATGGATGGATGCTATGAGCGTCCCCTTTATAACTGGGCGGTGACAAGTGTGCCACCAGGCTCGACAAAAAAAAATTCCCTTTACTCTTCTTTTTCTTAGTGTTGGCCTAATGTATCTACTTCAATTAAATCTATCTTACTACAGGGGAAAAAAACGTAAATTCTCAGCCCAGTTCTCTGCCCTTTACGGCAGAATGTCATTTTTTTCCCAATATTTATTTTTGTCCTTTCTCTCCAATTTTGTGCCACGAATACTCTAACCTTCTCTTACTTATTTCGATCGCGGGTGTGTTCAGCTTTCCACTGTCGTCTCTAAAACCCAAGGCTTCATGTAGGCTCGTGCCCAAACGTACACCTGGGTGGATATCTCCACATTCAATCAGAACATGCTCCGCCTTTTCCTTAACTTCCCTGCAGCATGTGCATTGTTCTTCTTCTTTACTGAATGTCGCTTTATAACTATGCGTTCTAAGGCAACCCGATTACGCTTCAAACAGTAAAGCGCCACGGGCGCTGTGTTCACAGTGCCGTGGGCGGCGGCGGTGCGCGTAAAGGGGAGAGTGCGCGGCGGGGGATTCCGTGCTGACACGGCAGGCATCGGGAAAAGCTGTTCCTCTCGGAGCCCGCCTGCTCGGTAGTGGGAGGAGAAAAGCGAGAACGAGGGGGAGGGTTCAAAGTTATGCGGCACGTGGTGGACGTTTCGGGAACTAGCCTCTCGTGGGCCGGAATCCTGGCCTCCGCTACGTGAACGAGGACGTATGAAAGGACGCAACAGCGCCTGTGTTGTGTCCTTTCATACGTCCTCGTTCACGTAGCGCTGTGCAAATATGTCGATTACAAATCACCAACTAGCCCATGCTGCCGTTCTCTCTTTGAAGAAAGTAAAACAAGAAAAACGCGATATATTCAGGAAACTCGCCAAGAACGGCTACCCAAAATCTTTTATTCAGAAAGCAATTCACTTGCAAAAAAAAAACGACGAAAGCTGAGAAATCCAGCAACCGGCCTCCCCCAATCGACACCACGACAGAAATACGTAGTACTAGGAACCGTAGTAGTACATCACTCTCCGCTATCCGTGGCGCCAGCGAAACCATCGCTCGTTTCCGCGGAAGGCTGAGTCACGTGAAGTAAGACCGCGAATGGCCTGTCCGTTTGCGCTAGTACACTGTAGTTTGCGCCATACGCACGTGCAGTCCGAAACGGGAGGGATAAAGCCCGGGCCGAAGCCAGTTCGAAACCGCAAACGGCACCGCGCGCGCGACTTCAAAGCGAAACCACATGTTCGAAAAGTCGCCGGCGTAATAGGGTGCCGAAAAAAGAAGGAAAAAAAAAACGGTCTTCTTGAAGTCCCACCCCTCCGAGCGCGTGGCCCGCAGCCGACGATGGGAACGGGCGGTTCGTGAAAATGTTTTCAGCATTACGAAAACAATAGCGCGTTCTCTCCCTTCTCCAAAAGACTGGCCACCGGAAGAGCGAACCCAAGGCATCTTCAAGAAAACTGCTTGTACTGGCTGTGACTCCAGCTGCATCAGCGGAACTGAGAACATGTAGACCGCTGAATCAACTTTCTTGAAACTGTAGTCCTCGCAGCTGAAACCATATACCGCAAATGAATGCTGGCAGATCCAAGCGACCGAGATCGTGAACCACGCTCAAGGCAACCTACACGTAGTCTCTTCGCTTTTCCCTGCGCAGAGCGTAAGAAAAAAAAAGATGTCTGCGTGCAGCCTCACACAGTCCGGCACTCCAAGTATCCCCCTTTCCCTGTCACTTCGACACATCCACACCCCAAAGGAGCTCCCCATCCCCTTTTACTCTTCAACTCATTTCCACCGATCAAGCCTAGCCCTCCTCTGTTCGTTTGCTGAAGAGCACCGCCGCCGCCTGACTCACCCTTTCACAGCCGCCGAACAAGAAAAGAAGCCATCTTCGTTTGTATCCCTCCCTCGAACTCTCAAGAAGGAGCCGTATGGATTCCGAAACGTAGGGATAATGCTCACTCGAAGTTCCAAAGATAAGAGGACGTCGGCGGCGCTTCGAAAAAAGTGCTTTCTGTTTCCTTCGGGGTTTGCAGGCAAATGGTGTCTCCAGCGGGGTGGTCGTGCATTTTTTTTCTTAACTTCGTTGACAGCGGACGGACAAGGTGCATTGGAGCGGCGAAAAGAAAGGCGACCTCGTACGCGGCTCGTTCGTCAAAGCGACCGCAAACCCCGGAGGCCGTAGAGCACGAGCACATGACGGTATTACTTTAAGCACATACACTGTGGTTGCTGCATTTCTGAGCAAGCCTTGGAGCAACTAGTGTGCGCGTCGCCAGCCATCCCGCAGTACTGCAGGCACGCAGGGACCCCAAGCAAACACGAATGCTATGCGAAATGCATACGTTGCAAAGATGGGAGGAGTAAGACGACGTGGCAGAATGAGTAAATGTTTTGAAGGACGTGTGACAAGAAAAAAGGGCTTTGGAAAGTGCGAAAGGTATATATTGGGGTGCCACGTTTTCTTTATTTTTTTTTCAGTACACAACTCTCGCTCTCTCTCTTTTCACCACTTCTTTTTTGCATGTTAATAATAATATCTGGGGTTTAACGTTCCAAAACCATTATGAAGGACGCCGTAGTGGAGGGCTCCGGAAATTTCGACCACCCGGGGTTCTTTAACGTGCACCTAAATCTAGGTACACGGGCCTCAAACATTTTTGCCTTCGAAAATGCAGCCGCCGCGGCAGGGATTCGATCCCGCGACCTTCGGGTCAGCAGTTGAGCGCCATAACCACTGAACACCGTGGCGGAGCTCTTTTTTGTATGTTGCAAGTGGGACGGAAGCCACTATGTGCACGCATACACACGTTCAATTCGCTTGCTGGAACTTGCTTCTGTGTCTGCTGCGCGAGTCTTCGTCCACAGTGAGCTACCACACCACAGGAATCTCGCTGAAGCGCAAGTCGAACATCACCTACTTCCCGACAAAGATACCGTGTTCCAATTCAAGAGACGCAGCAACAACACCGAAGAACGCCCGATTACGGCCAAAAAGGAACCGATGACTCAACACATATCTCCTTCAGATGCGTCAATCGATCAGTCACTTATCAGAGGGTGCTTCAGTTGCCGAACCTGTGCTCCCATATGAAATGGCAAATCGGTAAGCGTGGCTACAATGCAGTTTATCCGCGAGCTGAGGATTGTACTGTACGTGTGCTGCAATGAGCTGTGCATACTGTTTATAATGGATGCCACAAAGTTCAAATCAATATTTACGATGCACTTTCAGATTTGTAGTTTGGCGAGGCTCGAAGGAAGTATAATATAGGATGTTCTGCTCGCATTATGCACAAAATTCTCAGTTGCAGAGTTTCCCAACGGCTAAAGTTGCCTAGTGGGGCTTGTTTGTATGTCATTTCCTTATTACTGTGGTTATCGGACACAAGACACAATAAATGGAGCACAAGAAAGGCACACGGCGCCGGGTGTCATCGTGTGCCATTCCTTGCGTCCCATTTGTTTGCGCTACCATAATAATCATTTTTTTTAAACAGCATTGCGCGACTGCCAGCCGGCCCGCACGTCAGCACCCTCATCACTACATTCACTACATGGATCTGAAAAATTTACAAAAACAAGTATTTGCCAGACATCTTTGTTGGAACTATATTACGCGTTGGTTTATTCAATTTGCCGTTTGTTTTCTACGTGCACTGCTTCGCTGAACGGTTTCTTGGCCCTCTCAAGTTTTTCAAGATCTTGCTACAAAATGCTGAAAGGTAATCACCATCATCACATTTGATATTATTATTATTATTATTATTATTATTATTATTATTATTATTATTATTATTATTATTATTATTATTATTATTATTATTATTATTGTTATCATTAGGTTACTGACAAACCTAATGTTGATGACCAGGTTGATCGGTTTACGGAGCTTGTATTGAGCAGCATGCTTCATTTTATTCCCCAGTATACACCTAAACAACGTAAATATCCCCACTGGTTCTCATCTGAACTTATCAGTGCACTGAAGCATAAAGATCACGCACACAGGAAATCTAAATGTTCTCCATCCAGCGAGTGGAAGGAAGAGTTCAGCTTTTTTCGAACTCTCTCTAAACGCCTATATAAACGGGATCATAGTTCGTACACTGAATTCTTAGAAAAAAGCGCCTCTGACAGGCCGGCTGAGTTTTGGAAGTATGTACGTAAACGGTCTAGCAAAAGCGGAGAGTCCTTCAGACTACTAGACTCAAATGGGGTAGAAGTGCATGCCGTCGCTGACTGTTTTGCCACACATTTCTCATCCGTTTATAAGGCCTCAGACTCCAGCACTGATATCAGACAACAGCCCAAGGCAGTTAGCTCATCCAGTGCTTTGTCGCTGGATGAAAATCTTATCAGCGAATGCATTAAGCGCTTAAAACCATCCTTATCATGTGGCCCAGATGGCATCCCCTCCGCCATACTAAAAGCATATGGTACTATATTTGTCCCAGTACTGACTACGATATTTAATAACTGCCTGGACACTTCCACATTTCCTAGCATGTGGAAAACTGCTCGTGTTTTCCCAGTATTTAAGTCAGGCTCTAAGACAGATGTTTCTAAATATCGCCCGATTTCTCTACTATGTGCCACATCAAAGATCTTCGAACTGGCTCTTCACAAAATATTGTCTTTTAGTGTGAAAAACTCATTGATTCCAAATCAACATGGTTTTCTTGCTGGCCGCTCAACTACCACAAACCTTGCTAGTTTCATGACGCAGATCTCCACACCTATTTCTCAGAGAGGACAGGTTGACGTAATCTACTGTGACCTGAGCAAGGCTTTTGACGTAGTCAGCCACACACTGATTATGGTTAAACTTGCGAACTTTGACGTTGACTTGTCGATTGTGAATCTCTTGCACAGCTATGTGCTCAATAGATCTTGTTATGTTGCCGTAAATGGCCAAACCTCTTCTTTGTATAAAGTGACTAGTGGGGTCCCTCAAGGGTCGGTATTAGGCCCACTCCTATTTTTAATTTACGTTAATGATGTTTCTTTTGCCATTCGTAATTCTTCTTTCCTCTTGTATGCCGATGAAATCAAGATATTTAAGGAAATTCATTCAGTTAACGACTGTCGCTTGCTGCAGTCAGATTTGTGTTCTTTTTCCGAATGGTGCAACGGCAATAACCTTTCTCTAAATACCTCAAAGACAAAATTCATGTCTGTCACTCGCAAAACATCTAGCGTGTCATTTCAATACTTTGTCAATTCTGTGCCGTTATGCAAGGTTTATGAAATCAGTGATCTTGGTGTTGTTGTTGACAGCGCGTTAAACTTTTCTTCTCACGTTAAGCGTGCTGCTATGCGGGGCTTTCGTTCTCTCGGATGTGTTTGTAGAATATCTCGAGAATTCAGGTCTCCCATGGCCCTACACAAATTGTACACGGCAATATGTCTTCCGCAACTTGAGTATGCGTCCGTGATATGGAATGGCATTGCTCAATCCAGCGGTAACACCATTGAACGAGTCGAGAAAAAATTCCTCAGCATATATAACCATCGCTTTGCTAAAAATGACTCTGGATCTCGTTCAAGTACTGCTGAATCATTATCACTGCAATCACTTCACTGCCGACGAAATCGTTCTGATCTCTTATTTCTCTACAAACTAGTCCACGGTATCATATCCTGCCCTGTACTTCTCAATTGTGTTAATTTTCGAATTCCGCGTAAGTTAACCAGAGAGAACAGACCGTTTCATGTACCCGCCTGCTTCTTCCAACACTCTACCGTTCACAGAATACAAAGTCTTTATAATATTAATTTTCTTGATCTTGACGTTTTTCATAGTCCACAATCATTGTTTTTATCCGAGCTTTGCACTGTTTTGACATATATTATGGCACAATGTACAAAGTCTTCCCTTCTCCGTCTTTCCGCATAGCTGTATATGTGCAATCTAATTTTTTATTCCCCTTCAATATTTCTCATATTGTCTTGTTTTACTCCTCCCCTTTTGTGTTCATTTCTCTTTGTCTACGTGTTTTTGCTCTTTTTATTTCTGAAGACTGTCTGTATTGTATTGTTTATTTTTATTGTTTTTTTTGCGTGCGCCTGCACAAAGACCTCACGGTTGTTCCTGGGCACGTTAAATAAATGATTGATTGATTGATTGATTATTATTATTATTATACAGCTGATGCTGTGTCGCTAGATGAAGATTCCATTTCAGAATGCATTAAGCGCTTGAAACCATCCTTTTCAGCTGGCCCAGATGGCATCCCCTCTGCCATACTAAAAGCCTATGGCAGTATACTTGTACCAGTATTGACTACCATATTTAATAATTGTCTGCATGCTTCAACGTTTCCTAGCATGTGGAAAACTGCTCGTGTTTTCCCAGTGTTTAAGTCTGGCTGTAAAAGTGACGTCTCGAACTACCGCCCTATTTCCCTTCTTTGTGCCGCATCCAAAATCTTTGAGCTTGCTCTTCACAAAATATTGTCTTTTGATGTAAAAAATCATTGATTGTGAATCAGCATGGGTTTCTCGCTGGCCGCTCAACTGTCACTAATCTTGCCAGTTTCATGATGCAAGTCTCCACGCCTACTTCGCAGAGAGGACAGGTTGACGCTATTTACTGTGACCTTAGCAAAGCTTTTGATCTTGTCAGCCATTCGCTGCTTGTGGATAAACTTGCACACTTTGATGTTGATTCTTCAATCGCGAATCTCCTCCATAGCTATCTTCTTGATAGATTATGTTACGTTGCCGTTAATGGCCAAACGTCCTCTTTGTATAAAGCTACTAGTGGGGTTCCTCAAGGGTCGGTACTGGGCCCACTCCTCTTTTTAATTTATGTTAATGATGTTTCTTCTGTCATTCGGAATTCTTCTTTCCTTTTGTATGCCGATGACATAAAGATATTTAAGGAAATTCATTCAGTTATCGATTGTCGCTTGCTGCAATCTGATTTGTGTTCTTTTTCTGAATGGTGCAGGAGCAATAACCTCTCCCTAAATATTTCAAAAACCAAGGTAATGAGTTTCAGTCGAAAAACATCCAGTGTGCCATTTTTATATTCTGTCAATTCTGTGTCGTTGTGTAAGGTATGTGAGATCAATGATCTAGGTGTTCTTTTTGATAGCACCTTACACTTTTCTGCTCACGCTAAGCGTGTTGCTTTGCGGGGTCTTCGCACCCTAGGCTGTGTTTGCAGAATGTCTAGAGAATTCCGTTCTCCTGTGCCCTTCCGACTTTCTGTGTGTGTGCGGTGAACACTGTGCGCGTATTACTTGTTCCTTCTTTCCTCCTTGCTCTATCTATTCTTTTTTCTCCCCTTCCCCCTCCCCCGTGTAGGGTAGCAAACCGGGTGCAACCTGGTTAACCTCCCTGCCTTTCCTTCGCTTTTATCTCTCTCTATCTGTACACCGCGCTATGTCTTCCTCAACTAGAGTATGCATCTGTGATCTGGAATGGCATTCCTAATTCCAGCAGCAACGCCATTGAGCGAGTCCAGAAAAAATTCCTAAGCATTTACAACCATCGTTTCGCTAGAAATGACTCTGGATCTCGTTCTAACGCTGCTGGATTATTATCATTGCCATCACTTTGCTGCCGACGAAATCGCGCAGATCTGTTATTTCTTTACAAGCTTGTGCATGGTATCATATCCTGCCCTGTACTGCTCAACTGTATTAATTTCCGAATTCCACGTAAGCTGACCAGAGAGAATAGACCTTTTCATGTAACCGCCTGCCTCTGTGAACATTCGACCTTGGCAGGATACAACGTCTTTACAATGCTTACTTTTTGGAGCTCGATGTTTTTCACAGCTCCCAGTCGTTGTTCTGCTCCGAGCTTTGCACTGTACTTACATAGCCTTGTACACTGTTGATATTTTTTTTTTCTGCCTGCGCATAGTTGTATATGTGCAATTTTATAACGTTTTTTTATCCCTGATATTTTATTATGAATGTTTCCTTTGTTTTCTTGTTTTTTTGTTTGTTTTTTTTCGTGCGCCAGTACAAAGACCTTACGGTTGTTCCTGGGCACATTAAATAAACGTTTGATTGATTGATTGATTGATTGATTATTATATTATTATTATTATTATTATTATTATTATTATTATTATTATTATTATTATTATTATTATTATTATTATTATTATCATTATTATTTGTCGTTGCGTATTATGCAATGTACCTGCCCCCCCATTCCCCATTGCTGTAGTCTTCTCAGAATTTCAACCCCCCCCCCCCCCTGAGAGAAATCCTGGGTGCGCTAATGCAAACAATTCAACATCAGCTAACTTGTGCAAGTTCACGTTAGCACATGCTATTTCAATAAAAGCAGCGCGTTGAACCACCCTACTGTGCAACAATGACGAAGTCCAGATTAGCATTTGCAGAGCCTGTCAAATGATTTGACGGGCGCTGCAAATGCTAATGTGTATCTGCCAACATGGCGACCTCGAAATTCGGGTGATTCGTAAAGCAGGAGTGAAAGGGGGTGGCGAAAAAAGAAAACTGGCGCGCGTTTTCGTTTATTGCTTCTCAGGGCCGCAGCAGAAACGTCATACAAAGCTCTGAATGATTGCCAGTAATTTTTTAGACGTCAGCGATCATGCTAGTACTCGAAATTACACGGCGCGTGCACGCATAACTAATTAAGGAACAAAATGTGCTATGTCCTATGACAGAGTAGCTCTAATAGCCCCTTCTAAATCTTAGTACGTTTTCCCGCAAGAAACCGGTGTAGTGCGGCGAAGATGACTTAAAAAAGGCCAGGAAATTTCAGAGTCTCTGCCCTTTCTTCATTTCTTTCGCAGTGGGTCGACTGTTAGGGTCTGCGCGTACAGATTGGATCAGATGACGACGCCCAAACTGCAGGGGGCCAACGCGGCCTTCGTTTCTTGCTACAATTAGCACAACTGAGAAAATTTTTAGGCTGGTAGGGCATTTTGGCACAGCGTGGTGCAATTTCAACAAATTTCACGGTTTTGGCTCAGCTTGGCGCAAAAATAAGAATTTTTATCGAACTGGCGCAGTTGGCGACGTTGTTGTACCCCCTGCTCAAATAACGATAATAATGATTAATAATAATACCAATAATAATAGCAACAACTATGTTTGGTAACGATACCAAACATAATCGGACCGCATGCTAGTTCCTTGTGCTATAATTCAAGCATGCTCGGAAGCTTGCAGCTAACGCGAGGTAGCAGCTGCGGACGGCGCCAGCGTCTAGAGCCACGCGCTCGATCGCTCTGGACAAGTTCGACTCGGACTCTACTGCACTTTTTTTTTAAGGGGGTTTTCGGAGGGTTTCCGTTTAACTTGGATAAAGATGAGGGCTCGGTGTTGCGTATGAATTCTTTTGTGAGGACGACTTTCTGTATAAAGTGGCGAACAGCGTGCACACTGAAGCCACTGAAGCATCGTGAAGCGCGAGGCGGCGCCGCTGCTGCCGTCTGTCGGCGGAGAAAGGCAGCAGATTTGGTGGTGCACGGCCGGGCTAGACCGCACGCGCGCGCGCGTGCGGTCTAGCCCGGCCGTGGGTGGTGCGCGCTCGAACAACAAACACGTTCAGTATGCGACGCGTTGTGTTCGTCTTGTTGTACACAAATAGGTCATCTGTAGGTACAAATCGGTAGTAGAGCGAGATAGAGAGAGAGAGAGAAAGAGATAACTTATTGAAATGCACAGAGGTCGGCCTGGCCTAGTGCTCTCTAGCCTGCTACTCTGCACATGGGAAAATGGAAAGGGGAAAGAAAGGGAGTGATGAGGGGTGATGATGTGAAGAGGAAGCAGTTATGCGTATATATACAATGACCACGTAACATGCTGGTTTCGCTATATTATGGTATCCAGTCCTGTGGCTCTTAAGAAAACTTCATAATTTCACAAAACAATAATAATGATTGCGGTTTAACGTC
>NC_051181.1:84334216-84369843 GCF_013339695.2 Rhipicephalus sanguineus | reverse complement strand
ACCTTACGCCTATTGATTAACTTCGAAAGCTCCGCCAGGTCTATTTTGTCTGTTGCATTTGAGGCTTTCATGGCTTAACGTCTCTTAATGAGGTTTTTCTTCTCTTGGGATAACTTACCAGTGTCCTGTCTAACGACTGTACCCCCGACTTCCACTGCACACTCCTTAATGATACTAGTCAGATTATCATTCATTGCGTCAACGCTAAGGTCGGTTTCCTCGGTTAAAGCCGCGTACCTATTCTGAAGTGAAACTCTGAATTCCTGTACTTTCCCTCTCAGAGCTAGTTCATTAATCGGCTTCTTGCGTATCAGTTTCTGCCGTTCCTTCCTCAAGTGTAGTTGAATTCTGGATCTTACCATTCTATGGTCACTGCATCGGATCTTGCTAACTACTTCCACATCCTGTACAATGCCCGGGTGGACACACATTATGAAGTCTATTTCATTTTTAGTTTCGCAATTAGGACTTCTCCACGTCCACTTACGAGCAGCCCGTTTTTTGTAGAAGGTATTCAAGATCCGTAAATTATTGCGTTCTGCGAACTCTACTAGTAACTCCCCTCTGGCGTTTCTAGAGCCGATGCCATATTCCCCAACTGCATGATCTCCAGCCTGCTTCTTGCCTACCTTTGCATTAAAGTCGCCCATTAGTACAGTATACTGTGTCTTTACCTTACTCATTGCTGATTCTACGTCTTCGTAGAAGCGTTCAACCAGTTGATCATCATGGCTGGATGTAGGCGCGTAGGCCTGTACCACCTTCATCTTGTACCTCTAATTAAACTTAATTACAATACATATCACTCTCTTATTAATGCTATAGTATTCCTCTACAATGTCAGCTATATTTTTATGAATACCAGCTACATTTTTACGGTATTCTAGGTCACTCTAGTTTCGGTAATTCGGCTCAAACAACGTTGACGTACTTCGCGCTCGTACTTCGGCTTATTTTGATTCGGCGGCTGGAGTCCGTCGGGTATCGCGTGTAGCCACGAACGACGAAAATGCACTGCCAATGGAGCCGAATACCTAACGCCATCGCTAGAGCGAGTTATCTTCAAAAGCCTCCGTCATAGCTCGGGTCAACTTACAGATCATTTCTGCATATATTTTTAAACTTTCAGGGCAACGTGCAACAAATAAGTATGGATATGAAGTATTTACGTCTTTCTTCACGTCCTTTATGCTGGTCTCTCCGAAATCAAAGTATATAGCTGCGATAAATTTGTTATTCATGTGTAAACGTCAGCTACTCATAGATGTCATACAACAGGGGAATAATATTTCCGACTCAACTTAAAAAAATTGGGGAGGGGGCGAAACATGTCCAATAACGTGAAACAGCTCCAAACAGCTCACTCTTTGTCAAGACTCCTGAGCGAACGGACGTGTTCTTCTGAGCTCTTGCGTATGCGAGAGACGCTGTGGCGTCTCTTGCATTTCGCCGCCAGTGTTGTTCGCCTTTTGCGTATGTTCTTTTATACTGTGAGTACGAGTCGCCCGGTGAGACTGCCTCCGTGACTGTGACTGTGCTCTCGACGCCCTTAGGTGGTTTTTCGTGTCGCGTGTTTCCTACCGCGAGGCACGAACGCTACCATGGCCGAGTCTGCACCCCCCGCTTCGCGCGTCCCTCGCAAGTGCCATCGCCGCTCTTGTAGTGCGTCAGCTGCGTCCCTGGTGCCCACCAGCTACGAGGAGCTCCGACTCTGTCAGACCCTTCAAGCAAACGCTGCCACTATTGTGGACTTGTGGCAGACGAGACGCGCCGCCTCCTCAGCTACTGCCGCAATCTCGGCCGCTCCTGTTGCCGCTGTGCTGCCGGACCCATCTGCGAGCCCGATGGCGCAACCTGCGCCTCTGCAACAGCCGACTTCAGCCAGCTCAAAGTTAGCAACTCCAATATGCTCTATTGACCCCAGCGCTTGCCCGCTGCCTGCGGTCACCCTGGATGAGCAAATGGACTCCACTAGCTCTCGCAAGCGAGGCCGCGATGATGAGGGGAGCGACTGCGACGCTCCACGCAAGCATGTGCAACCAGCACATAACCCATCCCGGCCGGAGACTCATGGTGGCTGCGACGCGCTGCCGCGTCCCGCACAGCTTTCAGCGACCGTTGGTGGAATGTCACAGCCGAGCATGGCTGCTCCGACACCAAATCTTCCTCAACACTCCGCCGCGGCTTTTCTGAAGGAAACTCGCAGCCGATGACTGTTAACTCTGTTAGGAAGAAGAAGGGCAAGTCCAAGCGCCGGAGGGCTCCTTCTACTTCACAGCTCCCCGAGAAGCCTGCAATCAACGCCTCAGACACTGAAACCGCGTCGCAATCTCCGTGCCCAAAGGAGGTCCCTCGAAGCGCCAACGGAACAGCTAGTTCTCAACCGCACGCCAGCGATCCTGCACCTGAAGATTTCACGCTGGCTTCCTCAAGGGGCGCTCGTCGACGTGCGAGGGCCCTTGCCTCGTCTCCTGTGCTCCCCGCTGACCCAGCCGTAGCAGGCACAGTTTTATTCAAGCCGTCAGCACCGAACGGTGCCTTCATGCAGAGTTCGCGTCTGGCGCTGGCGTCTGCGTTATCTTCGCGGCCCGGCGTCATCAAAGTGCGAGTCAACAGCCGCCGAAATATCGTGGCAGCCGACGTGTCCCTCACGGGAGTGCATCGAGGAGCTTCTTGGTGTCACGGAGCTCTGCGGCATCCCGGTGTCCGCCCGACTTCCCGCTGACCGAGGATACAGCACGGGGTACCTGCATGGTGTGGAGGGCGATCTTACGGACGACGATCTATTACAGTCCATTGAGTCGAGCATCCCGTTGGTATCTGCTGCCCGCAACGGGAAACACAGTGACGCTTCGATTTGCTGGCCCTGTTCCGCGGAGCATGTGAGCCTCTACAAGCTGAGGTGTCGTGTGCGTCCAGCCAGGCCGCGTCCACTGCAATGCCTGCAGTGTGGCCGCCTTGGACATGCAACAGCGACCTGCCGGCGAGCCAATTGCTGCCTACGCTGCGGCCGGAGCCACCCCTCTACAGAGAGCTGCAGCGCCAGACCCCGTTGTGTCAACTGCGGTCACAACCACCCTGCAAACACTCCTACCTGTCGTAAATGGCAAGAGGAACGCAAGGTGGCGACCATCATGGCCTCCTCTACGGTCCCACTTTCAAGGCGCGCTGTGCGAGCTATGGTACAGGAAGCGAATCACTCACAGCTTCCGACGCCTCCTGCTAGCGCAGCCACCCGCACGTATGCTCAGGCCGTCTCCGGCACACCGCCTCCAGCACCAACACCTGCTGTTCCTCAACCGGTTGATGCCTGCTCGGTGCTGCCTTGCCCCGCTTCCAAGGCTTCCCCCGTAAGCCCTGCTATGAAGCAATCTGCTTCGCCCACGGCACAACTCCGGGATGATCCGCGGGACGCCATCATCGCCTCGCTGCAGCTCACATTGCGGGCCGTCGGCGAGCTGCTCCCATCAGGAAGTCCACTGAAAGCCATCTGCCTTCAAGCCGGTGGTTTGCAGAACACTCCCAGCCATCATGGCTAGTCCTCAAGGACCCAGCCGCCGCCCACGCGTTCTCCAGTGGAACATCAACAGGCTGCGGCGGCGGCATTCTGAACTGAAAGAACGCTTGCTGCAGGACGAGTTCGATGTGCTTGCCCTGCAGGAAGTGTACATCACCAGCGAGTCTCTACGGCTACCTGGGTATGTTGGCTACTGTAGTACGACATCCTGCACTGTCTCCGGGTGCTCCGATGTACCGTGCCTCGTGGATGGCCACCCCCAAGACACTGCCCGGTGCGCAGTGTTCGTACGAACCTCTATCCCGCACACAGTAGTTCGTGTTGAGGATCTCACGAGTGGCCCGATGGAGTGTTGTGCAGCGACTGTGCGTTTGGGCTCTTGGGACACCACAGTGGCTAGCTTCTACGTGCGTCCGAATAAGCCATGGAACGCCTCCAGCCTGCTGCCCCTTACTGCTCGCCTAGGCCGCGACTTCCTCCTCTGTGGGGACTTGAACGGACACCACACTGCCTGGGGTGGGAATCGTTGTTGTACCCGGGGTCGAGCCGCTGCAGACGTTATCGTGCGAGCAGGCTTGAAGATTCTGAACTCCGGGGAGCCAACCTTTGTGCGCAGGGGCGTGCGAACAGCTATCGACATCAGCCTCGCAACAGAACGCTGTGCGTATGCCTGGTCGATCTGTCCGGACACCTGGGGTTCTGATCACTTCCCGATCTTCCTGGCTACTAACACCGGACCTGCCCCCAGGACCCGGGTTTGCTGCACGGTTAACTGGGACATATTTCGAAGGCTCAGTGCGGCTCCCGCAGAGGGCGACTTCCTGAAGCACATCGCCAACAGCGCTCAGGCGGCTACCATCGTGTCCAGAACTCAGCCCGGACGTCCCGTTCCCGACCTCAAACAGCTCCAGCTGTGGGCCACGCGAAGAAGAGCAGAGCATCGCGCAATCCGGAGCTCTGGGGCGGAGGACTGGACGGCCTTCAGGCGGCTGGATGCTGTCTGTAGACGCCACGCAAACCGACGATGGAAGCAGAGCTGGGAAGGTGTCTGCAGTTCCATCTCCAGCTCTCGGCGCAGCTCAACTGCTTGGCGACTTCTGCGGTCATTACAGCGTGGGCCAACCATCCGTCAGCCTATCCTAGCGGTGGCCATCTCGTCGGGCCTCACGGAGTTAGCTCTGGCAGACCTCCTGGCGAGCCAATTTGCGGCGAGACCACCAGGACCACCCATGGCAGCCCGTCCCTCCGATGGGTCAGTTTGCATGCCCCGTATCCACCACCACGCCTTTACCTTGGAGAGAGTGGCAGCTCTGTGCAACGAACCTTTCCAGTTCCATGAACTGACAGCGTCTCTCGACCGCTCGAAGCGGCGCAGTACACCGGGCGCTGACGGGATAACATTCCAGATGCTCCGAAATTTGCAGACAGCGAGAAGGCCCAGCTACTGGACTACTTCAACGATGTCTGGAACAGCGGACAGCTCCCTGCGCCGTGGCTTACTGCTATCATCGTGCCGATACTAAAAGCACGAAAGCCGGCTTCGGCCCCCTCGTCGTACAGGCCTGTCTCCCTCACCTCTGCCGCCTGCAAGGTGATGGAGACAATGGTCCTGGCCCGCCTTGAGTGGATTGCCAGGGCTTTAGACTACTTTCCCGAGCAGCAGACCGGATTCCGGCGCCACCGCTGCACCGCTGACTCCCTTGGTGACGTCGTCTCGGCACTGGAGCATGCAAGAAGCAGGAAGGAAGCGGCCCTTCTAGTGCTTTTGGACGTGCAGAGTGCATTCGATGGCCTGCCTCACCTGGCGGTCGAACAGGCACTAGCAACCTTGGGCGTCGGAGGCCGCATGCTGTGCTTTGTGCAGGGCTTTCTGTCTGGCCGTTTTTTCCGCGTGCGAGTCGGCCGAGCTCTCAGCTCTCCACATCCGGTCACGTCAGGTGTGCCACAGGGCTCTGTCCTGAGCCCCTTCCTATTTAACGTCGCCTTGGCACATCTGCCTTCTGCCATCCCTTCCGGACAGCGTTACCCGGTCCACTGCTCCATATACGCTGACGACGTCGCCCTGTGGAACTGGGGCCCCACCAGGAATCTGCGCTCTGTCCGATCCTGCCTCCAGGATTCACTGAACGCCGTGGTCGACCACATCGCCTCTGTTGGCCTGGCGGTGTCTTCGGCCAAAACGAAGGCCCTTCTTGTGCACCCTAAGGCAAGAACGCGCCGCCGCGTGGCGCGCCTCACCATCGATGGCTCCATGATTCCGTGGGAGACTACAGTGACCTACCTTGGGCTCCGTATCGACCACCGGCTGTCCTGGGCTCCCGCCATCAAAGAAGCCATGGGGATGGTGAAAAGAGTTCAGAAGGCGGTGAAGTGCATCTTCCTGAGCGGCCGCGGCTGCGCACCATCCTGGGCTCTTCGTCTTCATGCAGCAGCTGCAACCGCGAGGCTCCTGTACGCCTTGCCTCTGGTGGCGCTTCCTCTCCGGCAACTGGAGCGCCTCGAGCTGTTGCATAGGGGCTTCATTCGGAGTGTCCTTGGCCTGCCGCGGTCCTCGCAAGTGGCAGCCACCCTGGCAGAGGCGGGCGCCTGGCCCCTCTCCCTGCTCTTACAGCAGCGTGGTCTCCTCCACATCGATCGGCTCGCCCACGCGCCTGATGGACGCCCTCTCCTTGCCCGGCTGGAAAGTCGACCAACATCTCGGATGGGCGCACTGCTACAGGTCTATCGAGAAGCTGTAGGACCTGTGCCTCCAGCCATGCCCCCTCCTCCGCCGACAGTGAAACCATTGACAGTCACTACCGATCTAGGTCGGCTCTCCAAGCGTCGCTCACCCACCTGCGCTCTCCAGCAGGCAGTCGCCTCCAAGCTAGAGGAAGAGCTGGCTGGTAGGCTTATTGTCTACACGGATGGCTCCGTTCTCCCAGCTACAGGCTCCGCCACGGCCGCCTGCGTCATGCCAGCCCTTGGCAGAACGGCCGCCTGTCGTCTCCCCTTTGATGCCTGCTCTACCGCCGCAGAGACGGCCGGTCTCCACCTCGCCGTGGACCTCCTGGCAGCAGACCCCCCCATGTGTCCCGTGGCTGTCGCGTGCGACTCACGAGCCGCACTGCAGGCCGTCGCGAAACCGGAACGGGCGGGCTTCGGAACTCAACTGCTGGTCACCAAGCTGCATGCCCTCCTCGCCAGCGGCGTCGATGTCTCCCTGCATTGGGTCCCATCTCATGTGGGTATTCAGGGAAATGAGCAAGCAGACGCACTGGCGAAGAAGGCACATCACTCTACCGTCGCTGTCTGCCGTGCTGTGGTCGCCTCAGACTATTCGAGGCTGACTTTGAGGCGGCTGTTGCTACGCTGCCACCCCGACGAACGTGTGGCCAGGCTGGAACCTCCGACCCGGCTGCCTGACAGGGGCCTCTCCAGGAGGGAGCGGTCCCTTCTACTGCGTCTACGGATCGGCTGCTCCTGGCTTGCGGCACGACGTCATCGGCTCGGCAGAGCTTCGTCACCTGCGTGCAGTGCGTGTGGGGCAGACGAAACAATTGATCACCTGTTGTGTGTGTGCCCAGCGCTTCAAGCACAACGAGCTGCCTTGCTCGCCGCACTCCGTCGCCAGGGTATTCCCGCGGCTACACAGAGGGACCTCCTTTTCCCTGCAAAGCACCACACCCAGGTTTTCAAGGCGGTTCTTCGCTTCCTTGAGGACACTGGACTTGCCAACCGGCTATAGTAGCCGCCCGCCGCGTCCTCGGTCATGGACAGCATTCCTCCTCTCCTTCTCTTCCCTCTTCTCATCTATATCTCCCTTTCCTCCCTTCCCCTACAGGCGCTGAGCCGTGCTCCCAATTAGGGTTGCAGAAGTTGCGCCTTTTCCTTTCCTCAACCTCTCCTCCTCCTCCAAACAGCTCCAATAACGTGAAACCTGGGGAGGGGCGAAGCATGCAGTGTGCGCCGGTGTTTCCCACAACAAAATCACTGCTAATGGGCAATGAGAGACAGGAGGAAGATCGCAGTCAGCTTTTAGTTCACGTGCACGCTGCGAATCTTTATTCCTCAAATACGCGCAAGAGAAATCTCCCACCGGCACTACATTGCAGGTCAAGATCCGGTGCCTATATATACGGGGTGGCCGGTGAACGGTTGTGCAGTGCAAGCAGTCGGTTCAATAAAAAAAAAAAGAAGCGCGAGCAGTCGGTTTTTTCAATCAACAATTCTCGCTAGCAGACGTTGCCTGCGTCGGCGTTGTCTCTCGCGGGCGAGGGCGCGTTCTCGTTCCTTGCTAGCTGGTAGCTCAGCAGGTTCAGCCGTTGAGCGTTCATCGCAGAAAGAGTGTTTCCATTAGAGTTACTGTATATGCTAGGTAGCAATACAGTAACTCTAGTTTCCATAGTCAACCAGCGCCCTCTACTCAACGCGCGCCGGTCGCTCTCTCTCGCCACATGGCGAGCGCTGAGGTGTTGGCGCCCTCTCTTGCTCTCTTGCGCTCAAGCAAATGGACCGTCACGACAGCAGACGACGATGCACGCCGAGACCCTAAAGGCCTATATACAGTCCGGCGCGCTCAGCGCACAATGTTGCGCGCGACGAGGTCCGCTACGCGACGCCGGCTACACCAGCCAGCTCCGTGATTTTGCCAGAGAGCACTCTACAGTAGCGCGCGCGTGCCGCGCGAAGCCAGCGCCATCTGCTTGAAAATTCGCTCACTTTGACAGCTGCGGTAGGGTGGCCCAAGGAGGTTTGGGTGGCCACCCTAGCTACAGTGGCTAGAATACCCTAGCTGCGGCAATTACCTGATTCAGTGGCGCATGCGCAGTTTCCACCTGACTCCACGGCCCCGCCGGCCCGCTGTTTTTGATTTTTGCGCGCGCTTTTTGGTTGACACACGTCGTGTTTTTTTCTCGCTATGTGCACTGTTTGACTTTGCATCGGAAACGACTTTCCTCACAAGCATTGCATTCAACGCTCTGGGAGCCAGAAAATGGCTACATTGCTTGCATCAGAAACGGAGTGGATCATGTATGTACGTACATACGAGATCGAATTCGGCATGCTTCCCAGGCGTTCGTTTTCCCCTCCGTGTCGCAGCAGTCCATGCTGTTGCTGGTCTACACACACATGTGATTTATAATCCCTTCGAGCAGGCGCGCAATCGTGTCATCGTCGATCAATGTAGAGTAAAACACGGCCGCACTTTCCGAACGCGGGCCACACGCCGCCATTTCGCCGACCATCGCTGCCGCGCGCAGTGCATTGTGGTCTAACGCCAGCCGCATGTAGCACGTGGAGCGCGTGAAATAGGAACATGCTCTATCTCCGCGCCGGCCACGCAGAGCGCGCCGAATGTCGCCGGGCGCGCCAGCTACGCCGTGACGCCAGACTATAAGTTCTCCGGTTTGGGCTGGCGTAGCTTAAAGGGACACTAAAGGCAAATATTAAGTCGACGTTGATTGTTGAAATAGCGGTCCAGAAACCTCGTAGTGCTACTTTTATGCCAAGGAAGTGCTTATTTTGAAATAAAATCACGTTTTAGTGGTCTGCATCGCGTTAGCGCACTTCAAATCACCCGCCTGAAATCAGACTTTCATACGTCACTGCTCCCGTGCCCAACGTTGCCCGCCTTTACAGCGCGGCCGCCGACACTAGTAGCAGCATTGCGAAAGTAGCGGGACCCACAGCAGCAACAACGGCCATCGAAGCCATCGAAGCTTGCCGCAATCGCCGCAGTGGATGTGGACGGAGAACTTGACAACGAGACAATGGGTTCGCGACGCTGGGCTCCAATTCAGCGACTTGAGCCCCGATGAACGCGGTATGCTGCTGAGACGCGACCGCGTGAGCGAAGCAGTGCGCCGGGCGAAGCGCAGTTCGGCGAAAACGGAACCTTTGAATCACGCGCGCCGTTCCCCATGGCAACGCCACAGAGGTTCTTTTTTCCATGAATCAAACGGAAACGAACAAACATCATTTTATTACGTCTTTTGATGCACGGAAGGTTCTTTTTTTATTACTGCTAGTTTTATTACTAGTCATTTATTGTAGGCAGACTCTCATACGTCATCGGGATCACTTCGAAAATGTCCCACTCGTGGCGCTCATGGTGTGATGCATTTAGCTTAATTTCTCGGTAAGTAGGGCACTGCTGTTGATAATATTGCCGTTTTAGAAGTTGTCATACATTGAGCTTTCACTCTGACATAAATTGTTATTTGCTTTTAGTGTCCCTTTAACCGCGTCGCGCGTGGTCGCGCGTGCACGCTACGCCGGACTATATCTCGGCCTTAAGGTGCTTCGCCCCTAAAATGCTTGCCTATGATTGCACCAACGACGGACGACTGAAATATTCTATAGAACCTGAGCACGTTTTTCTTTAATTAATTCTTTAATGAGTTCGATAATCCCATTCAGGTGCGCCGTAAAGAACTCCGGAGATTTAATAATCTTGGAAAGACAGGCGAAAATCTTTCCGGTGGGCACCAATTCGAAAAAAAATGACGCTTTGTCCTGCGGTCTGTTTAATGGAAACAGTTTCACACATGTAGTGCGACAGCTTTAACTGACATACACAGCGTTGACATGCACACCTGCGTAAGCGTGATATGAAAACCATTATGCGCGGCGTGAGCCAGATAGGCTACAGCCTGCACCATACTGTGCTCGTGGCGTGAAACGGGACATCAAAACATCAAGTACCACACCTGGTTTGCACGATTGCTGTCAGATAAACACATCATGCCGCGAGCCATGATGTGTTTGCGAGCCATTAATACGCCGATATGACATGCACTAGAGACGGTAAAAAAGAAAATATGTGCATTACCTAGTCCTAAATTGACGCGTTTGATTCCTTCAGCACTATACATAACATTTAGCAGGGAACAAAAAAAAAACGAAAATCACACGATTCCTTACGCATTCGCTCAAGGCGACTCGACGGCGAAAGCCATCTTCTTTTCCCGTTAATTCGATTGTATTGATCCCCCTAGAAAGCTTTTTGCACCTAACACGGCTTTGCGCTGCCTCCGGGACCAGAGGTATTGCGAGCTCTCTTCTCTGCAGCTGACATAGCTTCAAGGCGAAAGCCTTTAATGTCTCATACTCGCGGCGTCCGTCCGTCCGTCCGTCGATCTGCCCGTTCGTGCCTTGGCACGGTGCCAGCTGTGGCCTTCTCCCCCTCACAGTCTCTCAGCAATCACGTGATTGCACAGCGGCGCATAGCAACAGTTGCTCCTTGCTTCTTCCAACGCGCGTTGCGCAACTGTTGCGCAACGCGGCGGCGGCGTCCAACGGCGGCGTCCGTCCGTCAACGCGCAACAGTTGCGCGTTGCTCCTTCCAATGCGCGTTGCGCAACTGTTGCGCGGGAGAGCCGAAGTTTGCGATACATTTTAACGGTGGAACTGCTTGACCTTGGTCCGGTCGAAGTGGAAAGAAAACTATCATCATCATTAGCGCTGTTTTTCGCGAGACATATGCATGGAGTTCGCAACAATTTGGCCTGAGCGCACTCTCTTCGTCCTCTTTTAATCGACTACAGAGAAACAAAGAGAAAGGGAGATATATATATATATATATATATATATATATATATATATATATATATATATATATATATATATATATATATATATATATATATATATATATATACCGCATCATGGCCTTCGAATTTTGAACCTACAAGACGCGGGACCACCCATCATTCGATCATTCTTGCAGCTTACATTTGTTTTACCCGACTTGGTTGTTGCTGCAAATTCCTCTGTACGCCCGTGTTATTAGGCATATTCGCGCATCACGCAGGACATTACGTAAGGATTTGTTATCCATGCTCTTTCCACCTTCTCGCCGTTCACTATACTTTCCCGCGCGTGCAATGGGAAAACCAAGCAAGCGCGTGACCCGTCCTAGTCCTAGCTACCGGGGATCGCAGACAACTGAACAACGCTTCGCCTCATGTCGAAGGCGAAGTGCGTGCTTCAGAACACTGTAGTGCTGTGCAGTGCGCTGGACGCGAGGCCCACCACATGATACGCGGGCGCTGCAATCGCTGTGACGTGCAGGGTTGGATCACGTGGCCTCGCCTCGCTCTGGCGAAGGGAAGCGGACGGTTGAATTCGTTGTTGTAACCGCGATTTCGCGGCGTTTTCGCTTTTGAACAGCGTTGTTTTGCTTTCACTTCTTGTGTGTGGACCCCCAGAGACTACACAATCCTGAAAAGTACAATAAATATTATCGGCGGCCTGGTACTCTTCTTCTCCGTGCCACAGTGCACTACGTACGCGAAGGGGCCAGGCGTGAGCTTTCACTTTTATCGCTACCCTGTTTTTCACGAGCATGATGCCGCTGTCACCTGTCTTTCTCTTTTGTTATTTCAAGTCTATGGTGTTAAAATGGACACCGACCACGAATATTCATAAAAGCAAGACGTCCCGGCTCCCGCACGGGAGCCTTGTTCACAGTTACTAAATGAATGCGCAAGCAGTCCGGTTATGTATGTTTTAAAATTTGACGTAAGCAACGTACGGACACGTCTGGAAAGTTGTCGTCATGACGATTAAGCGTGTGCGCCGTTGTCTAGATTGTCAGAGATTCAATATAAAGCCGAGAAGTCCAGTTCTTTTGTCTTTCCGTTATCATTGCCTTATCCCGGTATATTTCGTGGCCAGTTGCTTCTACGTGTTCGGCCAGTGCGTTCGATGAAGCATTTCTTACGTCATACATGTGCTGCTTGAGTCTTTGCTGAAAGTTACCTGTCTCGCCGATGTCACTTCTACCACAGTTTGCGCCCCCCCCCCTCTCCCGCCCTCGTGTTCATTTTAATTGTCCTCGCGTCTTTTCCCGACCACACGCGCTTCCGTCCGACTCTCGACTTCAGCCCATGGGTTTCCTTGCTTATAGATTATTTCTGTAAAATGAGCCCATAGCCAGTTGCACTTATTCTTCTCTATAGATGTTCTTTTACGCTTCAGGCGAAAACATGGCCAGCTTCAAACACTGATTCACTTTCTCACAGTAGCCGCGAAGTGTCATACTGCTTATCAATGAAGCTTTATAAATGCTGGACGCTGGTATTTTCACTGCAACATAAAATTTCCATTTAGACCACGGTAAGCTACACCTTGCAGCATGGCCATTCAAGTGCGCAAGTAATACGGCTGGCCGGCACACGGTGCATTTGCTATCGCAGTCGAGCCCGATTGGGACCGTATTTTTTTATCGCGATTTTCCCCTTTGTGCAAGCTGTGTAACGGAGTCAATTGTGGAAAATTTTCATCCCGATGTGGCTCGGTGGCGATCGAAAATGCACCGTACGTGTGACAACCTTAGAAAATTCGTGCAATGAGAAGCAACAGATAGATATTAAAATAATGCCGCAGACAAACTCATGTGGAATGTTATCTAGCCACAACACTGAATGAGGCGCGCGCGTACATATGGCTCTCGTGCGTTTGTCTCCAATCATACGAGACAGGTTGCAGAGTCATGAGTCTCTAATCATACTGGATTGCTTCCCACAAAGCGGAGAAACCATTGTTGTCGTGTGTCATAGGGCTATGTGTACTAAACAGGAATGTAAATTTGCCCATGCTTGTCGTGTCAACCGCGACCCCCTTTTAAATGCAAACTTACAATGAGTGAAGTAGCACGGTTACACGCATTTCTTGCAGCAAAAATATGTGTCATTGTCGCAAGCACGCGCTAAAGGCCATTCGACGCAACGTTACCTTTTACAAAATCAGCGTGCGCGGCCCTCGTAGTTTCCATATCGGTGGCCATAGCAGACGACGCCGGCAGTCAGGACGCTGTCTAAGGCATTATGAGGACGTAATATTTTTTTCTGAGCAGTTATTTAGCATTTCGTACAGTCAGTGACGAAGCCGCAGCAGTATTTTACTGTCTTCCTCAAAGTGAGGTACAACAATAATAATAAACAAGCAGACGCGAAAGCGGCTGTGTGCTGAGTGGGAGAGGGCTGGCGGAGCAATCCAACCTTGCACGTCACAGGGATGCCTCCGCATGGCGGCGCCACGGTATGTCCTCGCGCCCAAACCCGACAACTGCGTGGCCGAAACCGCATCACCGCAAGGCCAAGAAACAAGGCGCAGTTTCGTAGCGGTGGGTGGGAACAGGAACTGCATGACGTTAACTTGACAACTGTTTGTTGACACCTGGTTTAGACCAATCGACGAGCTCAGTGGTACGCCAAGTTGCTCATGGGCAAGTTTGCGTCACTGCGCGTACGAGGGGGATTGGTCAGGCGAAGGAAAGAGGCGCGGGGATTGTTTTTCGAAATGAAGGGTCTGCGTGGCGCGCAGCGCTGTAATATTCGGAAAATGTGATCGCCGTGGTCTGCTGTACGAATTGGCGAGCTTGTTTGGGGGGTGTAAAACAAAAAGTCTGGGCCTGTTTACTGGCCCAGGTGTTTAGCGTGTACCACGGTTCCCCGCAGAATGACGAAAAATGGCATATTGGCCGCTTCCCGGCTTCAAAAAGGTGAGGACGATTTATAGCGTAGTGGTTCTTCGCAAGCGCATACTTCTCTTGATTGCCAAGAAAGCCCATAAGGCCCCCATGATGATCCATTTCCTTAGGGTCTCTAGAAAGTTATTTCCCCCTCCCTCTCTCTTTCTCACGTTATTGTATGTTATATAGCGTGGTGGGAAAGTGAAATAGTGAAATAACGACCGAACGTCACACAATGCGAATTATGTAAATAGTGCGTCGTTTGAAGCTTCCAACCCATTACAAAGGGCTCAGCCATAATTCTTCATCGTCATCAGCCGTCGCATCAACAAAGTGCACGTAATGCCTTGCAGATGGCACCTCGATTCTTCGCAGAAGGACGAATAACGACGTAGTGGGTGCTTCCCAACTTCACAAAAATTCTGATCATATGGCGTAGTGGGTACCTTGCCAGTGTACTTGTATAGTAGCCCCAAGAGAGATTATAACGGGCTATATAGAAATGCCGCTCTTCCAGCTTTCGCTGTGCCTGTGCTGCAATTTCCGCGCAGGCCTGGCGTTTTTCTCACTCCCCTTTAGAACCAAAAACGCTGCGCCGTGCTCCCTCTCGGATTACACAATTAACAGTTTCTTTTTTCCTCTAACGACTACTATCTGAAGAGCGCCCAGTTCCGAAACTCAATTATCATACCTGGGCCATTAGTTTAGACGTCTCTGGCTAATCGAGCGCCGGTCAGAGATCACGATGTTTTCAATAAAATCAAGAGACACGCAGCGACCTAAGTGCTTGCGGCCAAGATGACTACCTTTGTCGGGACACATTTCCGTGCTAGTTGGGTGGGATTCATTACACGCAGCAGCGCAAAACGACAGGGGCAGAGAGAGAAGACACAAATACAGAGATGTGTTTGTGTCTTCTCTCTCGGTCTCTTTTGTGTTGCGCAGCTCCGCGTAATGCCTCTGTCAATGGTTACAAAGAACTCCAGCAGGTTATCGAGTTCTGAGGAGAGGGTCCCCAATCGTCTCAAGCGAAACACTAGGCCATGGAAAAGATTACGGTGAATTCATTTGCGTCATACAGGGCTACTCTTCCCTTGGTAAGTCTACGAGAATTTTAAACCCGAGCTTATTTCATATCAACAGCAGCTACAGCACAGATGACAGGTGCACAGATAAAAAATCCGCGTACTCAGCTTGACTAGGTTTGTGTAACATTAATTGGCAACACGTGTGACAATATTCAGAAATGCCACGCACGTATGTACAAGTATGTACAGCCACGGGCGAAGGCTTGCTTATGCTGGTTGAAACCGACTAGTTGAAATCTACATATTCGACAAACAAAATATGTAGAAGCAATGTTGCACAGAGGAGTGGTACCATAAACTTATTTTTGCTGATTGGTTCCACAGTTACCAACTTCTTGCTCGCGACCGTACGTCGTAAAATCAAGCACCTTGTTTGAATGCGCACATTTTATGTAGGGTTATATTCATTTTCGAGCAGTAGGAAACATACTAGAGAAATGAAAATGGGACAGCAAAAGGAGAACTAAAAAGAAAATCAGCAAAATTTTTGTAAATGTTGCACCAAGCAAAAAAAAATAACTTTTCGTTTAAAAGATTACATACATACATACATACATACATACATACATACATACATACATACATACATACATACATACATACATACATACATACATACATACATACATACATACATACATACATACATACATACATACATACATTGAGGTGACGTTAGTAAAATGAACGGCTATGAAACAACAATGCTGATACACTCAGTTTTGAATAAATGAGGAAAGGGCGGTAACTTACGAGAGAAAACCCTCACCATTGTTATGTGCCAACTCGGCGCTTTTCGAACCATTTTGGAACAGTTTGATGCATAGTTTCGGTTGCTGTCCGCTCACAAAATTTTTTATACATCTTCATTGGTGGCAGCCCACGACGATATGTAAGAAAAGATCCCCTGACAGTGCAATGCCAAGGAAAAGTGCAGTGCATCACAATTTGGTACATGTCGGCAACATCACACAAAATTTATCTACATAGCCCGGCGCATTGACAACACAGTAACAAGCCATGTTAGGTCACGTGGGCTGAAAAATTGGCACATCTCAGACAAATTCTGGGCAATCCATAAATAAAACTATTCGCTGCCACTAAGCTACTAAACAATACGGTTGTTGACATATCAAGACCCCATTGCTTCTCCCGAAAACACTCCTCAAACAGATTTCAAAGTGTGCACATGTGTCGACTTCCTATACAGCAGTCTCTCATTCCGCTTGGAAAAACTTCAGTGCACTGCTGGGCAAGGACTGCAGATTATATATGTGAAGTGACGCTTCAGCGCCCTGCATATATATCTTGTTGTTGCGCTTAGCTGCAATGTTTCTCAGCACGAATGGGCATAATCACAGTTTAATTTGTGCCACTACAAAGTAATTATGTTTAAGGTGTCGCAAAGCAGGGGAATCGCACGGCCTGGAAGTTCCACATTTCCGAAATTGAGAGAGTTCTCTTGTAGTCGTAGAACCTTAATCTCGCTGTCCTCCTGTTGTGATGTAGCCATGGCTGCAAAATACACTGGTGGGCGCTGATCAACCGTTCCGTTGACTTCTGTTCGGAATAGTGCGTCACCATCATGGCTGTATCTGCCACTGATATGCCGAATATCGCTCGTAAACTCGGAAATGTACGCAAGTTCCCAGTTGAAAAAAAAAATACAATTGGAACAACTTGGAAATATCAATGGGTTCAAATGGTAACAGTGATTTCCAATTGGGTCGAACGGTATAACCAAGAGGACCATTTGGAATTTCCAAATGGCTCAAGGGGATACGCTCACTTCCAATTGGGCCAAATAGAATCTCTAACTTGACCATTTGGAACAACTGAAATTACGAAATGGTTCAAGTGGTACCTCACTTGCACCATTTAGAAGCTCATAATTGGAAACTCACTTCCCATTGGGCGAAATGGAATCCTCAGTAGGGCCATTTGGATCAACTGCAATTGCCAAATGGAAACACTCGTTTTCAGTTGGCTCAGGCGGTTCCATTGAAAATTTGCGTGCACAATTCGATGAATGAATTTGAGTTATCAAGTGCTTCGACTTTGTTTACTTGCGAAGTGTTGAAATATGCGCTTATTTATATATACAGTTTTTTTTTTGTTGTATTGTTGCCCTCTCCTCTTAATCTCCACTTCTCATCTGCCTCCTCCCCCTTTCCTTCCTCCGACGCGTTGCTAGGCGACGCATGGTGACGTCATCGCCCGGCGAGGAAGTTTCTGCGAACACTGGACGCAAATTTGCCAAGCTTAAACAACTCCACTGTTAAACGAAGCCTTACGCCGTAACACCGTAATTAACCATTTAGTGAAGTGCGAGCGCGGAAACTGACAAAGGACGATGAAGACCTACGCAATACGAGCGCTCGTGTTGTGTAGTCCTTCGTCGTCCTTTGTCTGTTTCCGCGCTCCCAGTTCACTGAAGGAATATGTACCAACTAGACCAATTATCGACCCTTCTACCGTAACTAACACTGTAACCTCTATTACACTTAAAAAGGTTCAGACTATATAATCCGCCGACTCTTAATTGGTCCTCCTGAGTGGGTAGGTGCCAAGCTACCCTGGAGCAGCATCATCATCATCATCATCATTCTGACCAACCAGAACGCGGGTGCTCTTGTCGACGGGCTCTCAGGTCCACCTGCACCGCTCTGCCCCGAGCAGTAGGCCAAGCACTCCAGGCACCGCACCTGGAGTGCCTGACCCACTGCTCGGCGTGGGCAGTCTGCGCTGGAGGTAGAGCCGGCTCTCCCGGTTTTGTCAAGTCAGTGCGGCCCGCAGTTTCTCCAACATGGCAGACGGGCAGCCCACCGCCTACCACGCGCAGCAGATTCCACAACCATCCAGCAGCGGAGAAGAGCGGGGCGAAGAGACGTACGTTGCTTGAAATGGGTTTTCGTATATACGGGACAGTCGCCCTGCTGATAACGCCTGAGCTTGTATTTATACTGAAGTACTGAAGTGCAGATGTTGGAACCTGGAGCAGCGACTGCTTTCTGGAACCACTTTGTAATACGCGTCACTCATGCCGTGCAGAACTTTGTAGGGCCCGAAGTATCCCCACAGGTGGTTCTCTGAGAACAACGTCCATAGGTGTCCAAACGCATACTTTGAACACAGCATCGTACGTAACGGGTATGTGTCGAATATTGTAGTGCCGGTCGTCACAGTACGGTTTAATTTGCAAACGCGAAACTTGCATGGCTGGCCCCTTCTGCCTATTTCGAAAACTCCCGCGCACGCATGTCGTTCTCATCTGCTTGTGTGGAAGCATCGCATCCGACATCTTTGTATCTTCAAGGTCGTAAGTGAGGCTGAGGGACGCCATGGGTGTTGACTCTTGACAAGCATTTTTCAACGCATAGGTCGCATAAGGTAAAATTTCATCCCTATTCTTGAGGCCGACATCTAAGTTCATGCCCATCAATTCCGCCAGTGTATTGTTGTAGTGATCAGTCGGCCCATACATATTTTTGGACGTTGTCGTCCAGTTAGCCGCACCACATAGCTGCATAACCATCTCCCACAAGCGCCGCCGTGACGCAATACCTCTGGCTGTGTTGGATACAGCAGGAGCGCCATGCACCAGGTGGACGACCAGGGCGAAAAATCGCGTTGTTCAGGCTGCTGCTGTTCTCCGTTGCAGAACACCTGTTTTCGAAAGTCAATTAAGATAATGCCTTAATGAAAATTTATATCTTGATGGTGGTACAGATTGAAGACAGGCCTTGAAGGGTTAATCTAGTTAGCGCAAGCGGTGTTCCTGGTGCTGAGGCACAGAGCATTATTAACACGTCGCGTTGCACCAGCGCCAGTCGTCCATATATCTTAGAACGTAGGGTTTCAAAACAGCTGCAATTATCTCTCAGTCAGTAGTTCTGCCTGTTTCTTGTGAATATGCGGTTGTAGCCCAAGTGGCCATCGGTCGGATCGTTATGTAAGGCGTCAATGACTTCAGTCGGAGTTCATGCGAAATATCTGTGTTGACAACAAGTGCAACTGCCGCTAGATTATCTAAATTGATATTTTCTGAAAAATCATCTTTAAAACATTTTCCCTAATTTGATTCCAATTGCAGTGAGCGCGGGACGTGGCACATCCGCATTATTTTTGTTCTTTATTCCAGGGGGAGGAGTGGGAGGGAGGTAGGCAAAGTTAAGCCACTATACAAGTTCTCTTGATAGAGAACATCATGGAGTAAACAGAACGGCTGTTGTACTCTCGAGAATAGCTATGACACGCTGTTTGCCCTTCCTTCTTCGTAATCGATGAGATACAGAAATTTACTGGTGGGCCAGTTGGTGGATCACTATAGCGTATGGCAGCGCTCACCGGGTGAAAGGACGACCGCGAAACAGAAGGACAACACAAACGTTCGTGCTGTCCTTTTGTTTCACTTTCGTCCTTTCACCCGCTGCGCGCTACCATACGCTTGAAATTCTGCGTCATCCCGTCAATGGTGGGAAACAGCGGCGGTACCTGCAACAACCTGAAACGCGTCGCCATGGACTGGTGCGGTAGTCTCAACCGGAGATCGAGAAGAGTAGTCGGCGTTAGCGTGCGGTCCTTCTACGATTTGTACACGGCAGTGAGGCTTGGCTCACACTATGACAGGGGCAGGAGAGCGAAAAGACCAAAGAGAGCGGACTTCTTTCACGGTGTTTCAAGATGTGCACATTTGGCCTACCACCACCAGCGCCGCCGCTATCCCCACTTCTGCCTTCTATTCAACGACCGTCAGATGCATTCAGTGCATGCCTCTTTTTTGTGCGTTTGCCCTCGTCAACCTGTTCTTCTCTGTAGACCTCCTAGTGGACTCCTCGGTAGCAGCGGCGGACAGTATGCCCGGTTCTGCAAAAGTGAGATATACAGTGTGCCCCACTGACTCTAGCCGTGGTTTAATATGCCGACGCACTCTACGACGACGCGACTAAATGCATGCATCATGTTTCAATGCGATATGTTTAGAAAGTGAAATGCCGGGCAGAGAACGTACATGCGACCGATGTTTGTTGAAGCTAATTCTAAAAGGCACCTTCAGGTTCAACAACCATCGGTTGCATGTACGTTTCCTGCCCGGCATTTCGCTTTCTATACATATCGCATTGAAAGATCACAACTTGACGGTATCAGGGTTAGACTCTTGGAAACAATTTTCGAACAATCAGAGAACGGGGCAGCGTAAATATACCTTATCTTCAAATTCAACACGATCAAAAACGGAATAAATGAACACCCAGGTACCCTCTCTGCATTATACGATCATTAAAATATGCAAACGCCATTCTCTAATCAGTCCCCGGCCTCTTGCCGCCCATTGCGACAATAATAATGTTTCAATGATACCGCTCTTTGGTGCAGCTGCGAGCTTATGCGTCTCACTATCTAGGATTCATTTGCCGCTTCAATCACAGCCGACATGCACAGATAAGTGGTCGCGGACGTCGTACAGTGTAGTGTATGGCATATAGCACTGTACCTAAACTTTCAATACACAAAACAAACTTTAACTCGGTCTTTTTCCTTTACACCCCTTCTCTTTTTCTACATCTTTTTCTCTCCCAAAAAGAGCCAATGCACTTTAATGAATATTGACGGCGTGGTAACACTACTGGCCTCTTCAGGTCTTATACCCACGCGGCACGTAAAAGCATGCGCTGAAAGCCCTCAGTCCAATTCCTTTAACACGGTAAACGTCGAGGAAGGACGTCAAGAATTCCGCCCGTGGGCTTACAGGGGAAGGTGCAATACTAGATGCGGGGGGTCATTACATTGTCCGTTTAGGGGAACGTGGGGGCCCCAAGGTTCTATTCTTGTCAAAATATGGCATGGCTTCCTAATCTAACACAATGTTCCCGTTAAGCAAAACCATTCTTACTGACTGACCTTCTTGAAATTCTGTTCCTTTTTCCTTTCATTTTTTTTCCCTTGTTACATTCCTCTTTCCATTCCTTTCCATCTTTTCTACTCTACTCTTAACATGGTATAAGAGAACACACACACACACGCTGTAAATACTTTTGTCTTGAGGAGGACGGGGCGTCGAAATGTCGAAAAAATAAACTTTTCTTTAGGAAGGCACATCAACGTTTATACTTCTAACCTTGCGGCAACCGAAGTTGCTCTACCGTATTCAAGCTACACACACACACACACACACACACACACACACACACACACACACACACACACACACACACACACACACACACACACACACACACACACACACATATATATATATATATATATATATATATATATATATATATATATATATATATATATATATATATATATATATGGCATGGCATGATTGATACAAATTGTTCACCTTGTGAGTTGAGATGAGTTCTGCGGTGGATATCACCAGCTCTAAGGTTGCCACAAGTGACACACTCATGTCGAGAAATAATTACTCGGATGTTACCGGAAAATCGTATTGAGATATTGCTATGGCTGAACGACATGCACGCCACGGTGGTCTAGTGGATATGGCGCTTGACTACTAACCCGAAGGTCGCGGGATCGAATCCCGGCCGCGGCGGCTGCATTTTCGATGGGGGCGAAAATGTTTAGGCCCGTGTACTTAGATTTAGGTGCACGTTAAAGAACCCCTGGTAGTCTAAATTTCCGGAGCCCTCCACTATGGCGTCTCTCATAATCATATCGTGGTTTTGGGACGTTAAACCCCACATATTATTATTATTATTATTATTAACGACATGCACGTTTTTGCCGGCGTTAACTGGTGTTGCGTCTCCCGGCACCATCGCATGAACGCCGCCACAAGGGGCGGCCAACAACATGAGGAGCACTGAGGTCAGCGCCAGCCCGACGTTGTACGATGTGGCCAGAGGGACTTCACTTAAGGCTTCACAAAAATGTGCAAATTCTCTCAATGGACAAACCAGAAATATTCGGATTATAGCTGTTATGTCCAATTTGCGGTTTTGTGGTAGTAAATATGGGACACAATGCCACCGAAGGTCTATTTTTCATTTAGTTGTAGTGCCGGCTAACGGACATTAGAAGGAACCACAAACTCGAAATCTGCGGTCCCTTCGCAGCATCTGCATGCTCTTCGGAGTTTATTGCTGACTTGAAGGATAGAGGCACCTGCGAATCATTCTTTCGGCGCTTATCTTGTCGCCTTCAGTTCCGTACATGCAGGGAGTAATAACCATTGACGGATATTTAGTAGAGTTTGCAGTCTTGCAGTTTCAATCACGTTTAACGGTTGTTACACGGTTAGTCAGTCTTCAATCTTTTGTGCAGAAGTCGCGTTCAGGCCCAAATGCCTCACATGTCAATTGCCGTTCTCCATTTCACAGCGACGTCACTCTCAGCACAGAGTGAACGATGAGGCCTTGGTAGGAGCCACAAATCTTTTTCGATCGCCAGTATTGTTTACGATTAGCCAAACGCCTCCGCATTAGCGATATGCCCGACATCAGCATTGCTGTAATTTGCCGTTTTAAGTATTTCTAAGCTGACAAGGGTTTTTGTTTATAGGTTCCCACGATTGCGGCGCCGATATCTCCGGTATATGTGCAATTAATCTTGCAGGATCAGCATATGCGTGGAGGTCGTCCTGACCAATGTACAGAATTCTGTGATGCGGCTGGGAGCCAGCGTGCTCCGGTCTTGCAGCGGATGCATTCATGAGACCTCAAGCAAGCACTGGGCGACCTGGTTTTGGTATCCCTGTGGAAAGATCAGAATTGCTGAGGGGATCCACACTGAGGAGGGCTATCTCATTTGCAACGTCTCCACATCGAACAGCAAGATCGAGTATGGACGGGTCCGGCAGTCCGTAAGCACTGCTTCACATTGAAAACACATTATGCCAGTCGATGCCAATGTAGTAGTCAAATCCGATTACATAGAACCTCCAGTAAATCAACTTATCCTTTACGTCGAACTATTTTCGAACACGAGAATGCTTTAAAGGGACACTAAAGAGTAAAACGATTTTTCTCGCATTAGTAAAGTAGTCTTCCACGATACCAAAAACACCACGCTTGCTGCGAGAAGACGCTTAATAAGCGAGAAAACGCGCAAAAAGAAGATACAGGTGGCGACGGCACCTTGGCATTCCCGCACCATTTGCCGTGACGTCACATATTTTTGGCGGCGCATGCTTGGGCCTACGTAGTTCCTAATCGGTTAAATCGAAGTACATTGTCCTCTGAAGGGTCCAGCGACTTGACATAACGAGTCTCTGGAAATTTTGCCGAGCCAGTGGTGCCAAAATACATTAAATGCTCTTTGAAACCTTTTACGTCACGAATTACAAAGTTCGGCGCGAAATTTAAAAATGAGACTTTGAATTTGGTTTTCTCCTGTAATAATAAACCTATGGTGGTGAAATAAACTACACAAGAGTTCTCCGAGCACACTTTATCAATCTAAACCAATTCATTGTTTCTCTTTAGTGTCCCTTTAACGTGCACGCATAGAAAAATCTGCTGTTACATTGAACAAAAATAGCTAGAACACTTCGCATATCGAACAGCGGGCAGCGCAAGGCGCCCGAAAAAGTTCGCTTGCTCTCACAAGAGTTGACTTTTATTTGCGGAAGCGGGCCGTCCCGTATGCGTTTGTGAACGCGAGCTGTGTGACTAGGAGGGCGCCAAGCGGAGCGAGTAAAAAACCGCTTGCCATCTCGTGCTTTCCCGCACGATTCCTCGCCATTCGCTTCCGCGCTATTGTACGCTCCCTTTGTTACGTGATATAGCTGCTGTGAAGCTGAGGAACCTGCTGTTCTCCGCAAAGGTGGCGATCTTCAACGCAGTGGAACATGGGGCAAAGGAATTGTGACGTCACCGCTGCGTACAGCATCCCAAAAGCATGCTATAACATACTCTGTATAATATTAAGCACTATGAATTTAATAAGTGCGAACGCAAGCCTTTTTTAAACATTTCGAGGCATCTATTTTTGATCTCCAAAGGTAAAGAATTCCACAAGGATACAGACGAAAATTTTATGGTAAGTTTGCCATAATTAGTCCTGGGTTTGGGTAAAAGGAAGTTATTAGCCTTTGCAAAACGAGTAGATGACGCCTGAGGAAACTGACTTGAGTTTAGTAAAGGAATGGGAAGTTTTCCATTCACATATTTGTAGATAAGAATGCCGAGAAAATATTTGGCCAGCTTCTGAACTGATAAAATTCCATGTGAACAGAGTAAGGATGATGCATTGGACATGAAGCTACTGAACGTTATTATCCTCAATGCTTGGTTTTGAAGATGTTGGATGGCTGATAAATGAGTGGCATACGTGTTTCCCCATGATGAAATGCAATAGATTATGTTGCTGCGAAAGAAAGCGTAGTAAAGTGCTTGTTGAGTTCGATATTGAGAGAAGGGCTTAAATTAATTCAACGCAGACAAGAGACCTGAGTAGTACGCAGAGCGGCGTAGTTGGATATTATCTTAAAGCGCACTTTACGTTTACACCGTATCTTCTCGCATATAGCCCGCCCCTGCATATAGCACCCAGCCCAACTACAAAACTTTGAAAAAAATAAATAAAAAAGATTCCTCCCTCCGTAGCGCCGTAATACCGTCCATTTTTATTGTTAATTTTTTGCATAATAGTGAAGCGTTGTCGTGAAGCCAAGTAGCGCAGCGAAATTCGCTCCGGAAATACGATAAGTTCTTTAAAAATTGTATGTCAAGTCATTCGATATATCCAACCAATTCCCGATTTTTTGCGAGTTCGATATATCAGGGTTCGACTGTACCAGCTGCCATAAAATGAGAACTTGAAAAGCAAAGATGAATGCTTAACCATAAATCTTTAAGCATAAAGCTTTTATTTTTTTTAACAGCACACAGAGAGATGACACTATGTTCAGCCATAAAAATATTCGGTTAGGAATGCACGAACTTTGGCCTTCTTTATGCTTTAAAGCGGCTATACAGTCGAACCCTCAAAAGTGAATTTTGTTCGATGTATCGGGTAATTCGATAGGCAATTTTTAACGAAATTACTGCAGTTTTGATTCAAATTTCGGTGGGTAAGTGGTCTTCATGGCACTGCTTCACGATAATCTTAAAAACGTGTCTTCACGGAAACACCAGGATATTTTCAATTTTGTATTTTTCAGTTTGCAGTTGGCGATGCGCGGTAACATGCAGGGGCGAGATATACGCAAAAAAATACGGTATCGATGTAAATAGCACTTCAAACTCTTCATACGCAGCCGTACGTATACTGGCCGGGCGCCGGAAGCATCCAGTCTTCTTTGGCTTTTATGAAGGTGTTGTTTTTCGGTATCACACTTAGCGTGCTTCTTGGGATGCTGTACGCACCGTCCCTCTTTCTGTTTCTTTGTTTCTTTCTCTCTCTCTCTCTTTATATATATATATATATATATATATATATATATATATATATATATATATATATATATATATATATATATATAGCGAGAGAGAGAGAAAGAAAGAAAGAAGGAGGAGGGAAAGGTGGAGGGGAAGCCAATCAGCATCGCTGTTTCCTCAGTTTGCACTACATTCGCCACACGTCTCAATCTGCGTCATTTAGTTTCGACATATGAATTGTTTTAGTATTTTGAAGCGTGTTGAGGTCAAGGACATTGGGCGGCAACAGGATACACATAAACGATCAGCTGAGTTGTATATAAGAAGACAGGCAGATTGAGAGAGTCGGTAGGTTTCCATTCAAGGTCAGCGCCGCGTGTGTCACTTCTTCCTTTGTGCCGTGTGTTTGGCGCAGTATTGTAATTTAATTACTGCATATGGTAATGGTAAGATCCCCTTTCTGTCTTACGGGAGGGAGCAGTATGCTACAAACGCGTGAAAGGGAGGAACAAGTAATACGAAATCTATTCCGCGTAACGTCGCAAGAAGACTGTCGGAATATTATCGGCGCCGCGAGCTCTGTTAACGTCGAGGTTAAAAAGCAAGTTAAAACACCTTACTGGCGCACAACGAGGTCCCGCATGAAAGCATTCGCTTCAACATCTCTGACAACAGTGGTATCTTTCGAGGCGTATACGGAATGAAAGTGTCGGTTAATTTATTTTTCAAATAAACATGTGTATTTTTTTCATATTACAGGTGGCTGTTGGAGTGTTCCTGATGAGCCCAAAGAAAGTCGAAGACGTGCTCAGCAGTGACATGCTGTGTCGTCCCCGAAGATACGATGTTACCTCACAGAATTGTCACTCCTTTGCATTCCGGCTCCTTACTATGTTGGGGCTGCCGATTCCTCAAGGTTTGAAATCGGCAAAAGCCGCCGTCCGCAGTTTGAAGAGAGCATTGAAGGCATCATCAGCGATGGGCCGTTCCTGAGAGGTTGGCTCGAAAATGCGGAGATGATGAGGCGCAACTTCGTCATTGTCGCGCAAACACTGAAAGCTTGCCGTAAACTCATTGCTCCGGAGCATCGACTGTCTCCGCGCTCTCCAAGCGCGCACGATGCGGCTGTGAGGCTTGGACTCGCGGTCCCGCAGTCTTGCCTTTGTAAAAGTATGCTCAAGATTCGTATGCACCTCAATAAATTTTACTACCGACCTGTGTCAATCTGATTCGCTGCAGCGGCGGCGTAGAGAAACGCAAAAATTGGCCCAAGCGTCAGCTTCTCCGCAATGCATGGTTGCTAGCGGCGTTTGGAAGACAAATGCGCAACTCTGCTACCTAAAGGTAGCATATACAGTAACTCTAGTTTGCATAGCACCCGAACGCCGGCAGTTTCTGTGGCAATATGTAACGAATGTTGCATTGCTGCAACTGCGGACAGCCATAACTTCAAACACAGTTGGCGTTGCCCCAACACGAAGCTGCGCTCAGAATTCGCATTAGGCAGCATCGTAATCGTCGGTGAAAATTTTCAGCCACATTTACCTTACAAGCCTCTATTCTTTCCTTAGAGCACTGGGACAAAGCTCGTGAACAGCAGCGCCAAGGAATTATAATGACAAATATTGCAAAGCAAAGCAAAGCAAAGGAAACCGTACATTGTGTCACGCCATGGTGAGCTCTAGTGGTAATGGTGTTCCACTGCTGACCTGAAGGTCGCTGTATTCCACTCTTCCTTTCCACTCTTCCTCTGAAACGCGGGATACACATGCCGAAACTCTCTCCTGCACAACGCCGCGATGAGCTCGAGCGCATGCGCGTCCCCTCCCCTTCTCTCTCCTCTCCTACGCTGCCCCCCTTTCGCCCGCCTGTCGACCGCGTTCCCCGCTCGCCCTGTGAGAATTAACGGCCAGGCTAGATGGAAGATCTCTTCGCGTTCTACGACGCGAGGTAGGTAGCATGCCCAACGAACGCCAACGGAACGCGATCGTGCAAGTGCTCCGGCTTCGCATCGCCTCATGGTCCCCTTTAGCGGGAGATGGTGTAATTTTTTACCGTACCATGATTACCATACTTTATAAAGTATGGTAATCATGTTTGTTCAGCACTTTTTTTTAATGCAGGTATGCGTGGATGACATTTCGCCTTTGTAAACTGAAATGTGACAGTGCACGGATTTTTCTTCGCAACACTAGCGCCAAGAACGATGTGTGCGTTAGAGGTGCTGCACGTTTCTGGAGAGGGAAGCAGCGAGGGTGACGTGACCGCAGCCCCATATTGGAGTATATATCGTGGTTTGAGGTAGATGAAAGTTGTGATGAACGAAACCTAATCTTTAACCAATTGAAGGTTTTCGCCGTACATGTACGGCAGAAGCTTCCTAGTGCCAAAGGGTTTTTGTCGTGCATGTACGGCAGAAGCTTCCTGGTGCCAAAGGGTTTTCGTCGTACATGTACGGCATAGCGTTTATTTTTTAAAACGTGCGCCTTCTTCGATCATTTCTCTTGCTTGGAATATGCTGCCACACTTCGGGAATACGTGGAATTTTTTTAATGCGCCGATGTCTCTCCGTCTTTTTTCCTTTTTGCTTTCCAATGCGGCGCGGCGGCTTTCATTTGCGCATCAGAACGCGTGCACGCGGTCCGGCTGGTTTCAGTTTCGTCCTTCGGGTGGTTTTCGCTTCTTGCGCCCGCGAAGCCGGTGGCTGTTTGGTTTCTAATCTCTCAAAGGGTGACCTCTTGTTACTCTCTCGTTTATTGCTGCCGGGACGCGATTACATCTGTTTCCGTGCGGCGCTAAATTACACAAACGACGCCGCCGTGATTGCGTTTCCTGTTTTGGGGTCTCGGAAAAACTAACTACATCTTGTTGGCGATAAGACGAAGGATTACTGTAGCTTTTTCACTCGTTTTGCTTTCCGGACGGGCGCACAACCATAGTTTTCTTCCGCGCGCTCGCTGACGCAGTTCGCTTACGCTATGGAAGCGCGCGCCAGTTGCTCTGCAGCCAATGATTCGAGCAGCGATTCTTCCGATGCGGACAATTTCCCAAGTGCCGAATCAGAATCTGATTCAATCGATTTCAGTTTTGTCAGACGAGAATTTTTTTACGAGTTCAGACTCCGATGACAATCAAGGAGCGACATCTGAAAAGCGTGCGCGGCGAGCCATGCTTCAAAGACTATCATACGCTGAAAAGATTTTAGTGTTAGAGCACGAACATTTTTAACCGGAAAAGTACTCTGGTGCGCTTGTTTTTGTATGTCTGTCAGCTATGTTTAATGCAACGCACAATTTTTATTTATAAAAGACTGTTACGTTTTTTTTAGAATTTTGCTTGATTTTACTCCGAATAAATCATGTGTATGTAACAACAAAAATGACTTTTTTTGTTAATTTACGGTCACGAAAAAGAATTTTAGACAATTTTTTTCTTAAATAGAATCGTCTGAAGAATCTATTTCAGCAATAAAAAAATTACACATTTTTGGACTGAATTTCGCGAAAAAATTCGACCCTCAAAGGGTTAAAGAAAAGTTTAGATGCGGAACCCGGCCTGCAGCAGGACTTTCACACGATTATTTCTAATTGTCGAGCCAGAAATCGAGGCAGCTTCGCACTAGTCGTGCCAAGTCAGAAGAAACAGCGGAGTTGGGCGGCCTGCCTTGTTTCTCTTTGTTATTTTTTCTATCTCTTTCTTTTCTCTGTTTCTTTCTTTCTTTGTATATTTTTCACTCTCTCTTCCTCGCTCTTCTATCGTGGCAGCGCTCGAAAGCTAAGCAGTTTAAATCAAGCGCTTTAAGCGTCCTGCTGGCCGCAATGCCGCTGCCGCTGTTGGTCAATTGAAGGGGCACAAGTTCTGAGCAACGTTCGTAGAAAAACGTGGGTTGAGGTACTATGACCTGTTATTAGCACAAGCAAGCCATGATATAGCGCAAAGGAGTGATTATAATTACTTTTTCTTCTCTTCAATGCCACCCTGCTCCTTGAGAGTCGCAAAACGTAGCCTTGGTGTGGAGAAGTATGTGATGTAAAATACACAGGTATTAATATATTGTTATCAACAGTAGTGTGTGCTCAAAATGGAACCACTACGTAGTAAAATGCGGCACAAATCTTGCTAAATGTCACTGAAAAAAAAAAAAAGAACGGATTAACAGCTGCTCACTTGCGTCCTCTAGGACGGCATAGAAACTAAACGAGTGCGCAGCGCATTCTAGCAGATTCTAGTACTTTCTACGGAGTGAATAAAAATCGTGACGGCGTGATCGAGCTGATTTCGGTATCGCTGTATTAGGAACTTCCTGTTGTGTATTACAATCAACATGCCAAAAATCGACGAGGTAAGTGGTTATAGTCATTTCCACTGCCTCCTCAACTCGGCGATCGCTTGTGTCGTTTCGTTTACAACGAGTGAATGTTTACAAGGGCCGCAATGAATGCATGTGTGGAAAACGTGAGCGCTCGCGCGCGCTTCATCGCAGTTTGTATGGCTCGCGCGCAAAGGTCCCGAAATAACAGCTGTTTGTTGCAGGGCATATTTTGTGCCTCGCAACACACTTTACATAACGTGGCGCGCTGGACCGTTGGAGAGGTTATGTCACGGTGACGAACCTGCACGCATTAACAATTACATTGTATATTGCGCCATTAGGCTGAAGTTTAATCGCATACAAAGAATACGATGTAACGTTTTATGCTGCCACATAATTTCTCAATCTCTGAGCAGGTTACGCCCGCTGTTAGTGTTACACGCGAATATCAGTTGCTACTGCAGAATCGCTCATTTCCGTGTAGGTGCACTTGAAAAGCCTTGTAGTTAGTCTCCAAATTCTTAGCTCAGTGAATCTAGTCCTTTCGATTGGCTGTACGTCGGCTTCGTGTCATTGTTACATTACAGCAGTACAAACCTCCACGTGTGACACCATTGCTGCATTAATTAGAACTAACAGTTCGTTCTAATTAAAGTTAGTTCTTATTAATGTTGTGTCTAGCAAAGAAAAACAAGCCCTTGAAATTCCCGTTCCTTCGTTCAATCATTGCTGCAGTAATACATCTCCTGCGGGTGACTTTTACGTGAACATTTGTTCCCTTCGTAATCTGCTCCATTTACAGATACAATGCACGCATCGAAAAAATTACACTAACAATTTATCCTTAGACCTTTATGTATGTCTATTGTCTTTATTAACCTGAACATGCCACTGTATACATGATGCATTAGCACTTTACTTCACAAGAACAAACATGTATGTGTTTTTTTGTCACGTACTGTAACTGAAACTGAATCAAAATTCAATAATTTAATGCACATCCTAACCTTGTATTAACATTTCTGTGTTGCGTTTTGCCAAGGTTATTCACACTGTATCTACCATTTGTTGCCCTTGCCGCTTGGACCATGTGTGCGCAGTATTCGACAAATAAATGAAAATTGCCGGCACCTACAGCCATTGTTATACATGGGAATTTTGCATCGTAGCGTTTCGTGACTGTTGTCTAGAGTCAACAACACTAACCTACTTCATTTTGCTTGCAGTTGGAGCAGGACATCGCAGAGTTGCGTGCCCTTGAGGCAAGTGCACAACGCACTCGGGTGCAGCAGATTATGTCCATCGAGGTTCGCAAACTCGAGACTGAGCTGATCCGCGAGCGGGAGCGGCAAGGCCCTGCCGCAGCCCCCGGTGCAGAGGCCAAGCACAGCGCATCGCAGCAGTCGCGAAACACCCCTTTTACAACGAAGATTACCAATTACGGTAGGCCAGCACGCATAATCTGCTTCACTAGGAGGCATACTTGCATCCGAAAAACGATTGACACTTTTAACACAGCGTTGCTTATGTTCAGCTCTGCTCACATTTCGCGCATTTAGGTGGCTTCAGAGACCTGTACTAATTTTGCTTTTCTGACGAGTGTGTCATCCATGCACCCCACTGACACACTGTCAGCTTATCTGTAAAAAAAATATATATATAAAGATACAGAAGCCTTGTCACACACACTTGAGCATCTTCATAATGACATGTCTGCTGCCAGTACGAGTGTTGGGCTGACACGCTCTAGCGTTCCCGTTGAGCAACTGTAGATAGGATGCACCTGTTTGAGCTGAGCAGACCATCTGCGGTCTCCTGAAAATGTCTGATGTTCATTGGCGTTCATCCATACGTGTCAATGGTGGTGAACTTACAGCATGTCTATCCCTAACCCTGAAACATTGTCAACATGTAAACCTGTTCACGTTTCATTCTGAACCAACAGCTTATGTTTTGCTCAATGCTTTACAGCGTGGGACCAGTCGGACAAATTTGTGAAGCTGTATGTAACGCTGCCTGGAGTGCACGAACTGCCCGCTGAGAGCGTCAAGTCTGCATTCGGCACACGGTGAGTGAACTCTCTCTTGCTTCACTAGGTGTGACCTAATGAAGGCTAAGGAAGTTACTTTAGCTCCCTTGTCTCTTCGTTTCATCAAGTTGTGTCTAACCAAGAAACAAGCCCTCGATCAGTCCCTCCTCTTTCATTTATTACCTAGGTGTATGTGACGTGTATTGTGAGAACCTGAGGCAGAGAAAAAAAAATGTATGCAGAAAATGACTGGGCAAAGTGCTTTATATACGCTGCGGTAGTTTCCTGGCTGAGCCATTGCATTGCCGAGCGTGAGGTCAAGGGGTCGATTCTGGCCGTGACGACTGCACTTTAGTGATGTTGGGTAATGCGAGAACACTCATTTCATTGATTTAGGTACACGTTAGGGAACCCTTGGTGGTCAGACAAAATTAATCTGAGGTTTGCCACTACCACATGCCTCATCATGATGGTTTTCATGTTTTTTTTTCGGCGGAGGTGGCTACTGCTGCCACCACTTCCGTCCCTGCCGCTCTTAAGATATTGTAGTTTGTGGCAAAAGTGTAGCCAAAGATGATAGTTACGGGAGGTCCCACTTAAGGAGTGCCTCTAAACAGATTTCGTGATCATATGCTCTAATCAGGCAAAGAATAAGCCAGCCAGGTCCGAGATGCGCTGCAGCTGAAGCAGGCTGTCATGCAGCGAGTGACAAGCTTACAAAGTGTTTAGCGCAAGTCCATTGTCAGCTTCCAGTATGCAATAATGCTATTGCACTGTACATCTGACAGTAGTGTATGGTAATGATCATACGAGTCTTGTGTCCACAGGCGGTTAGAACTAGAGGTCAATGGGCTGGCCGGCCGAAATCATCAGCTGCTGATCACCACCCTCATGAACGACATTGTCCCAGACTCCAGCTACCACAAGGTGAGTAAGGAGTTGCCACAGTGATGGTGGTATTGTACTCGTGCAATGCAAGCACTTTCTTCCCCGAAAAAGAATAACTCGAATTTGAGGGTGTGTTCAATTATTGGATAAGAAAGTTTGGGATAAATTGTAAGAATAAGAAATATTGCAGGCTCGAGTTCTCGTGATAGCTGCTGTGACTATAACCAAAGAATCAAGCCTAACAAGTCCTACTTTTGTACAGTAAAATATCGTTAATTCAACCCTCACTAACTAAAAAAAAAAAGAACAGATAATTCAGGCTTGTTCCGTGGTCCCGGCAAGCCTATGCATTATTGAATGGCATAAAAATGTTGTCAATTTGGATATATGTGACTGCACCTCCGTTAAGTGGAGTGATTATCAAAATACACCGACTGCGAAAGACCAGAAACGTGCAACACAAAAAAGCGAAAAATGGTGTTAGCGTCCAACCGAAAGGAGGCATGGCGCAGCCCTCATTGTGAACACCCTGGACCATATGGTACCAACGAGAAAGCCAGGATGCTTCACGCCCATCTGCAGTTACCACCCGTTACCGGCACATTGGTGGTCACGGGCCTTCAGAAGAGTGTGGTCGCCATCCAAGATCGCGTTGTTTGCGACTAAGGGTTCATCCACAGTGGCTGCGGCTAACTCGTTTCGTTTTGGCTCGGGACACATGAATTGCACAGACGTTACCTATGATCACTTCGATAGGAGCTACAGTTTAGTCTGCAGTGGCTGCAGCAAAGAGTAGTTTCCTCATGATACAGCACGCATGGGCCCCGTGTGCCTTAAGATCTTACGGACACGTCACTAGCAAACATGGTTTTGTTTCCACTCCGCACCGCGCATGCCTCCGTAAGAACTGGATTTGCATATTCATTCAGAAAATAAAAGTGCATTGATGTAGTAGATGTTTGTTTTCATAATGCTCTCGATTACTCAGCATTCGGTTAATTCAGACATATTTTCTGATCCCGTGATATCTGAATGAACTTTTACTTTAATAAATGCATGCATTCGCTAGGGACTGCCGAAATCTTGGAAAGCCCAGCTCTTACAAGGGAGTCACAAAAAATGCAAATGAAAAACTACTAGTTTAGCAAAGCAGACCAAAGTTTTGCCATCTCCAATGCCTAATCAATGCTGTATTAAAGGGGTACTGACGAAAATTCTCAGTTGTCGTTTTTCTGCGTCAAATAAAAGGCCAAGCCCTCAAGAGCCTAGAAAAGGCAGTGCTAAGCGCGAGTGCTCCCTGAAAAAGTAATTAAAGTGCTAAGCGCGAGTGCTCCCTGAAAAAGTAATTAAAGTATGTTTTTAAAAGCTACTTTCGGTTCCTACTGTACCCCGACGTCACAACACGGTGTGAGCTCACGTGCTCGTGCAATATATAGTGACGTTTCCACGGCCGCTTCGCACCGTGGCTCCGTTGGCGACGCACAAGCGGCCATTTTGAATGTTTTGGTGATGCACAAGCGGCCATCTTGAAAGTTTTGGTACCTGACGTCATCACAACTAGCCAGACTGTTGCGTGAAGTCACCAGAATTAGTACTGTAGCCTGATGTCAAGCTAGTGCCGAGCCAGACTGTTGCGTGAAGTCACCAGAATTAGTACTGTAGCCTGATGTCAAGCTAGTGCCGATGTCGGTAGGTGCTCCATGGAAAAATTGACTTTAATATCAAAATAAAATACCTCATCAACATTTGCTGAGCTTCACACTTTCTCAGAGCCGTCCCTGCATATAGGAGATTTGTATGGCAGAGTAAACTCGCCTTCGAAAAAAGGCGTCGGTACCCCTTTAAGAACAATTCAGCTGAAAACGAAAAAGTGGCATAGTAAGTGGAAACGACAAGAAGTGAACTGAGAATTGTGCACAAATACCGAAGTTCGCAAAGCCGTCTCGTCTTTCTCAACGCCAAGTGGCACCATGATGGCATCACTCAGAAGTTCTGTTTCGTCTCTCTGTTTCACCCGCCTTGCATATATGGGCACATCGGAAAACAGCAGAAATTGGCATTAATAGTAAAGGTTGGTCTGATAAAACTCGCGATGTATGCAGACTTCTGATTAGCAACTTGTGCACTGACGCTGTCGGCAAACGTGCTCAACTGCAAGGTACACTTTTGAAATTGTCACCTTGTTGAACTGTGTTCACCACCGTTTCTCTTTGTTAGATGTTTGTTAGATCTCACTGTCATTATAAACAGCGGAAAATCAATGTTCTTTTTTTTTTTTAATGTTTGAAACTGGAGCTATGCATGTGATGCAAAGCAGAAATCTTATCTGATCATATGTTGATAATAAGGCGGCACATACCGTATTTACTACATTGTAATGCGAGGAGCGACTTTTTATTGCTTTCAGGAAGAAAAAATAGTAGTTTTGGTATTGTATTGTAGCGCGAGGGTCGACTCCAGGTAGTAAAAATGTGGAAAAAATTTCTCGTTACATTCAACTAAATACGGTATGTATCACAGGGATCAAACAAGCTGCTGGGATTATGCCAGACGCAAAAAAAAAAGTAAAACGGGTCATTAATTCTGTACTGGGTGGCAGCGCAAGCATTGCAGAGGTGTGAACGCTTGTAGCCATGCCTCTCCACATGGCTGTTGGGTCTGCCGTCTATGGTTGTTTTCAAGTATGGAGGCTGATAGAAGAACTGCACAGAGTAGTGTAGAGTTCGTGCCCACTGGTATTGCAGTTGCCCTGCTCATGTGTTCACTCAAAAGCCTGGGCAGGTTTGCGGTGCATTCAGTGCATGTTGTAAATGATTACTCATCATGTAATGTCATAGCAGTAATATGTATTGCGTTCATAAGAATGCTGCTTCCTTGTGCAGGTGAAGACCGACATGGTAGCCGTGTTCCTACGAAAGACGTCTTCCGACAAGTGGTCCGACATCAGCGGACTCGATAAAAAGGCTAAGGAACCTAAGTAAGTTG
>NC_051181.1:84285801-84334116 GCF_013339695.2 Rhipicephalus sanguineus | reverse complement strand
AAAAGGCCTCTAAGCCACGTCCAATATTTTTTTTAACGTTTTAAGTAAACGCACATTAAGTTCAGAGTGCGTTAATCAACAATGTCAAATGTGCCAGCACTATGTGCCGCAGGTGTGGAAAAAAAGAAAAAAAGAAGAGAAAGCAATCTCATGCTCCTATCGGGGCCTTTCCGGTATCCTTAACGCCCGTCGTGACATCACCAGGGTGATGTGGTGATGTTACCAGGAGCAGACGCTGCCAATTGGTCGAACCTGTTTGTCTGCTAGCAGGTATGCATGCTCTCTGCTCTTCCTCATCGTGTTGTTGTCTGGTGCACGTTGAGGAAGAGAGACCAGCTGACAAATGAAGCGTAGGGAAGGAGAGAGCAAAACAAGTGAGGGCTGCATGTTGGTTATCAAACGTGTGCAACTCCAGCCTGCTGTTTTGAAAAATTCTCACTGCTCGGTGTTCTTTGTAGTCACGTGCGCAACTGCAACACCGCAACTGAACTTCTACCTCTGGGTGATTTAGGGGTCCTTTAAAACATATCATTTCTGCACAATTGTGCAACACAGTGAAGCTATAAATGTGTCGTTCCTTTCCTCTTGTGCAGGGTTCCGAAGACCGAGATGGACGGAGGTGACCCGGGCTCCTCGTTGATGAGCATGATGAAACAGATGTACGACGAAGGCGACGACGAGATGAAGCGCACCATCGCAAAAGCCTGGACGGAAGCGCGGGAGAAGCAGCAGGAGAACGGGGACGGCGGCCTCCTTTAGATGTCGACACCGTGGCGTTCCACCGTTGTGACAAAAGCGAAAGGGTTACGCGGCGCCGAGAGAAGGGTCGATTGGACACGCTAGCTGGTCGGGCTAGACCGCACCGTACCTCTAGCATTTTTGCGAGCAAAGCAATTCTAAGACAAGGCAGACTTCCACTATATGTAGTTTTTGGTTCCCCAGATAAATTGGTTCTACCGATTCACGCAAAGCCCCGCGTTAGCGCATTCGGTGACAGAAGCGTATGCGTGCGCCACCTCTTTTGTGGAACCACGGTAGTGTCTACTGTGGAAGGCGCAGCTGTGCCAAGGCACAGCTGCGCCTTCCACTGTGGCATTGGCATTGAGTACTTTAGAAGGTGCACCTGTGCGACATTCTAGACAAGAAAGTATTGGGCACAGAGTTTTCAATAAAGGAAATTCAAACGAGATTGGTGAGGATAACCCTAAAAAGTATGTTTATTGTCAAGATTCACCCCAAAGGGTGTAAACTTTGTTTAGAGCAACACTCGTCAGTGGCATTTTGCTCAAAGCCGATGCTGAAAACAGTGGCTGTTTGTGAAGAGCGTTTCGGGTGCAGTTATCAGAAATGAGAACTGTTGTGTTTGTACAGTGACAAATTGTTCACAATAAATGTACATAAGCTTTCTTCGGCTGCCTCATTTGTGGTAAATCTGCTCTGCAAGTTCTGCACCAGGAAGGCAGTGCCTGCTTCAACTGTTGACAAAACAAGACCATGTCTGTTGTAATACCTTGTGCAAGGGCAAGAAACGTGAAAATATATATTTCACCAGACCTGTATGTGATGAGACTTGTTTTGAATACTGTGTAAAGGCTTTACATGCTGAAGCTGAACCCACGATATGATTATGGGGCAGGCCAGTGTGGAGGGCTCCGGAAAGTTCGACCATCTGGCGTTTAACATGCACTGACATTACACAGTACATGGGCCTCTAGCATTTTGCCTCCATCAAAATGCGACAGCCGCAGCTAGGATCGAACCCGAGACCTTCGTGCATTAATGCTTGCCTCATATTTTGGCATTCCACTCTAATAAGTGAACATTGTGAAAACTCCATTTCTGGCAGATTTTTAAAAAATTGGACGGAGATGTGTGAACAGAAAAGGATCTTGAAAACTGTCTAGGAGATTCGCCTCGTGCTAATTACAAGGCTACATAATGTCTCAGTTCAAAGGTTATTATAGCTGTGAGCATATTTAAGACACGCTGACATAGTCACTACTGGAGACTATAAAGGCAGCCCCATGCAGTGAGTGTTCCCCTTCTGCAGAAAGCATTAGGATACGTAGATTTGCACTCTGGAATGACCAGATGTATTGGTATTCCATTCAGTATTATTTGTGTCATGTCGGACGTCCAGCTAGGACTATGAGCGAGCCACGTGCAAAGCCATTGGGTTTGCCGGTATCGTGCTAATTGTCATGGCTTGCAGTAACATGCACTGAGCCACATAGTGAGATACAAAGGACACTACTGATTTTTGGATCAAAGTGCACTGGACGCTTGGTAATGGTTGAGTAAAAGTACACAGACTTTGCTTGGGCTACATTAGCCACCTTGCTGCCAAACAGTATTTCTAGCTGATTCATCTAATACTCCATGACACATGAGCAAACTAAAGTCCTTATAAATTAACTCCTTCCCTTTATGCTGAAGGGTTCTGTAGCAAAGTGTTTCATCGTTCATCCACGGCATAATGTGCTCTTTTATATAGTTTCGCTAAGCAATGCAGTAAAATGCATAATGCTACTGCTTGAAAGCGAAGCTCAGAAAATTTTTATGACCGCACCCAGTCGTTGCAAAGTAAGGCAGGCGAAATGGTTAAGCAGCTTTGCCCCGTCATTGCATGAGGAACTCTTAATAAAGAAGAGCACAGAATACGGTTCATTTCGGTAACATCAAGTTGTGCAGGCTGGAAATGAGCAGCAAGCATGTCGCTCGCACGTCGGACAGTGTGCATTCGGCTCGACTCCGAAGACTCAGTCCGTTTGCTAACAACTTGCAAGTGAAAGTTGTTAGGAAACTGGCCTTAGTAGGCACTACATGTCGAGCTAAAAAACTCTCCAATGCGAAATTAGAGTGCAGCTGTACAGATTTTCATTTCGAGAGTCTCTTGGTGGCGGTGGCGATGAGCTTATGCTTCAATGGCGCAGATTGCAGAGAGCATGGCACACTCTGCTTTCTGCCTCACCCCTCCACCATCCTCTCCGCGTAGCTTTCATCTTTCGCTGTGTTCGTTCTGTCAGTTATGACGACGGATGAGGAACGCCGACGCTCCACGCAGGAACAGGCACTTACGAGCTGTGCTCTAATGGTAGGGTGCCTCCTCCAAACTGCTCCTGCAGCTTGCAGCAGATTTTGGAGGTTACTGCACCTGTTAGAGGTTGTACCACAGGAAAGAGGCAACCCAGGCAGCATCCAATGCACTGCACATCGTTCTAGATCCTGAATCATGTAACAATCTTGCTCTACACACATATTTGTTAAAGCATCTTCTGGCAAGCTGCTCTTCATGCAAATATTCCTCATTTAAACTTAAAGGTAAGGGTAGAGTTGGGGGCGAAAATCCGTCGGAAAGTGATGCAAACATCTGTCCAGCACATTCATGCTTTGAACCTAGAATTATGCCAAGTGCCTCTAGCACTTTGCAAAATGTCCACTGCAGAAACATGCCAAGGAACATCCCAGAGTGAGTTTTAGAGGTTAAATTCTGTTATGCCATGTCAGAGTTCAGACGTGCTGCGTAGTTCATCCATGTTGGGCTTTGGGTTGAATTCAGTGTGCTTACAAAAATGGGAGATTTAATTGGTTGCAGTTGGTTTTGATTGTGATGTTTGCACAGCCATGAAAATCAAAGGTATGGGCTTTTCCAATTCATTCATTTTTTATAAGCAGTACGTTGATGCTCCAAGTACATCAGTAGAAGCTAGGACGTTTGCGCTTTTATACTGTGGCTGTCAGATGAGTAACTTCAAGTGCCACGAGCAGAGGCCACAGCAATTCGAGTTTTCATGTCATCACTGCTGTCCACTGTGGAATGTTGATTGGTCATGACGAAATGGCTAAATGGCAATGAGAAAGGCTAAATGAGTAACCCCTTGTTCCACCAAGTGAACCCATATTTCGCTTGAGCATACTTTCATTTCTGCCACCACTGTGGATCTAATTTTCTTCTAGTACTTGTTTATATTCAACTGTTGAGTGTGGTGAGGGCATCTTGGTCATTCTAGCTCACTGTTCAGCTGCAAAATCACAAGGACCCACTCCGCCCACATAAGTTCACAGCAATGAAGCACTGGCTCTTTCCAAGCGCCAATACAGAACTGGTTATGTGCCTTTCCATGTACTGAGTTATGTCGGGTGCTGAAGCCATTTGCTCCAAGCTGCATTACCAGTGCGAACTGGCACAGAGCCAGCTGTGCCAGTGTTGTCATCTGCAGTGCCACTCACCAACTCGTATGTAGGGTATACTTTATCTGACATGACAGCTGCGCCACTAACCTTATTCTTGGCACTGTGCCAACTTTTATAGCTAAGCTTAATACACCCACATTACTAAAATTCAGATTAGAGGCATATACACTCATGCATGAAAAAAGATGGTTGATCCCTCTGTCATAGGAATCGGAATAACACGAAAATAAAGCGTGCCCTTACAGAAGTAACTGAATGTTTACTGTACATTGATATATGAGAGTTTGCACAATGTATATTGATGTCTGGCAGCTATAGGATCGTTTAACGTGGATGCACCCACTTTGATGATTGGTGGTACATCTCCATCCCGATGACTAACGTCCATGTTAAATGATTAAACGAACCCTTGTGGTAGCTGTAGTAGTTAACGGTGAAAGCGCAATCAGAGAACGAGTTGTGATAGCCAGAAGAGCAGTCGCATATTGGACGCAGAACTTGGTCGCCATCTCTCGGCGTGTTAAAATGTGATTGAACACCACGGCTGGACTAGAGGAAAACGCAAAGCGCGTCGCGCCGCCCTGGTAGCCCGGCCGCGATTTTTCTCGGGGCGAGCACGTGAGCGGGGAACGCGGTGTTACAGCCAGGTGAGGCAGGCGCGCGTCGCAGAGCTATTTTTGGTTTCAATTAGTGTGATGCTATGAGCGACGCCAACGCTTTTACGACGCTTGGGCTAAGATAGACACCTCACGGTGTGTGTTACGGCATTGACAAAATTGAACTTCTATTGAAAACGCGCCGAATGGGACAGACGTGTAACGTGTTGCAGGTGCTAATCGCGGAGGCCACAGTAATGATGAATTACTTTACCGCTCCCAGAGGGCAACACCACCCCGCCGACCGGGAGGGTGGTAGATATAAAAGGCGCGTTTGTAAAGCCTCTAGAGTCTGTGACCATGGCTCAGTGGATAGCGTGCCCGGCATCTGTTGTTGCGACCGAGCGGTCGTGAGTTCGATGCCCGTTGACGGAACTTTTTTCTTTGCCATCTGATCGTGTAAATTTTTTCGACGTCATTTCCGTGACGGAAATACGTCACTGAATTCTTGGTGGACCCCGACATAAAACACTTTCGTGTTAAAAAAAAACAGTTTCTCAAGGCACCGTGGTGGTACTGCATGCCCACAGGCACCCTACAGATCATGCCACCGGTTGAAGTTAGTATCAAAAGCAGCAGTGAAACGATGAAGGTGCTGTTTAGAGCATGCAATACGATTTCTCCTCTTTGCCGCACCACAAACAAAGAACATTACAAGAAATATGACAGTGAAAGCAAGCATATGCAACACTTAGTTGAATGCAGGTGTCCGCAGTATTTCACTTTATTTTGTTTTTCTGTGCTGCATAACTAGATGCATCAATGTATGTGCACTTGCTCAAGTAGCTACCATGATTATACATTTGACTGCACAACACTACATGTGAAGAGCAGCACGACGTAATCACGATAATGTCGATAATGTGAAGCGAAGCATTTCAACATTAGTACCGAATACATATTGGTGCGTGGATGCTGTCGAGTAGCACCGTAAAGTCAGCACAGTGAGAAAGAAAGTTTTATTTCAATCACCGTATTTCCAGTAGCACGGTGGAAGCAGTAAATAGGGTACCAACATGGCGAACACAATGTCGCGCGTATTTCTGTCTAGTGGAATGTCTCGCGTTTCACAACCTTTGCGAGTGCTATGTGTCATTCTCTTGCCAGGAGTGCGTTGCTGAGTTTCTACACATCGATACAATTTTTAGCAAAAAAATTAATGGAGCTAGTTTGGGTACGTTGATGTTGAAATGCGCTTAGTATGAGAGTTACTCAAAGGACTAAAAGATGACAAACAAAGAACCACACTTGTTCTTTCTTCGTTGTCCTTTAGTCCCTTAGAGCTGACTGTCATACTTAAGCAAATTTCAACATGAACAATACAATGTGCCAATGCTCTTTGAAGTATTGTTGAGTACACACAAGCGAGAGGTACAGTAAGAAAGCATTTTATTATCCAGAATAGTATATATATACATATATACCGCTGCAGGAAAAACAGTTTTTGACCCTACACCTTTGGTCGATGCTTAAAGCAGGATGGGTCTTGAACAAACACACCACAGGCACCATCCTTTGCAGAATGCTAGCGCTACAGAATGACAAAGCTCAACCTCACTTCAAGATTGCACGGAATTACAGCTTTGGTTCTAAACGGACTGGTAGATGCGCATACAAAAGACACAAAAGATGTGCGTACACATTTTGTGTCTTACCATGACAGACATGCACATGTTAAAGGGACGCTAATGAAAGAATACCAAAGGTGAGATTGAGAGATCAAAGCGACATTAAAGAGAAAAATTCACCGACTGATTAATCCACGGTTTTTTTTGAGTTCCAATGCTGCAAAGATGGATGCTGCAAGATATAGATCTACTGTAGTAAGCTGTTGCTCGTGGGAAATGAATGTTCAAACTAGCGATCAATATGAGTGAAGAGCGCATGTGTCTCTGCGCTGACTATGATGACAAACTTAGTACACCACCATAACCTACTGAAAACTAATACAAATAAAAAATTAAGGCTAATAATACTAATAAGAATACTAATAAAGAAGATACTAATAGGACACTAATAATAAAAATTAAGGCAGTTTTGCACTAGTGGTGCCAAGCATGAAGGAAGTGCGAAGCATGGGCGGCCTTCCTAGTTTCTCTTATTTTCTTCCTTCTCTCAGTTTTTATGTCTTTCTTGTGTGTGTTTATTTCTATTTCTCTCTCTCTCTATTTCTTTGTCTCTCCTGCTCTTTCTATCTTTCTTTCAAATTCTTCCCTTTCTTTCTCTTTCTGTATTTCTTGCTTGTTTCTTTTTTCTTTCTATTTATTTCTCTCTATATATATTTCGTTCTCTCTATTTCCCTCTATCTCATTCTTTCTACGCTATGCTTTACTCTCTCCACTCCCACTTTCTCTCCTCACGCTCACTTCCCTTTCCCACCCCGTTGCTATACTGTACTATGCAAGGCTTTGCTCTGCTAGTGTGCCTGGATAGCCGAGTGGTTACGACGCTCACCTTGTGATCATGGGTATGCGGGTTCGAATTCCGCCTCGCCAAGGAACTTCTTTCGACAAGAATTTCTGTTTCTCTTTTTTCTCTCCCTTTTTCTCTCTCTCTGTACTCGTTCTTTCGCACATCAGAGTTATTGCATCCCACGCCGGACAAACCGGCGCACGTGTTCTGGGAGCGAAGCAGAAGATGAAGAGAGCGCGTGTCGGTTCATGATGGTGATCATGTTCACGCGTCATGGAGCAATGCACAGCTTAAACAGCTCCCCTTTAAAATTCTATGGTTGAAGGACAGGCAGTGTATGGCCATTTATTCAGAAGCTGTTTATGTTCATGCATGCGCCCAAGTGAACAAATGTCTCTTTTTTTTTTGATTCCAGCTCTAAAGTGCAGCTATGGCAGTCAAGAACTGAAACAGTGCCCCTGTGCTCTATAGAATACTTTGTAGCATGACCCTTGAACACTGTAGAATTACTCTAAAATCAAGTGCAATGTCATCTTTAGCGTCCCTTTAAGCATGTAAACATGACAACATGGGATGAAAACATCACCACATGCGTACTTACAACCTATCTGAGCTCACACTACAATACTTCCAAGCAGAAAAATGCACTCATAATCTATCCTACCGTTAAAAAAACTGAAGACAGCTAGCGGCTTTCCATATGAAGATGTCACAGCAGCAGCAATAAAACATAGCATGAGAAGACCCTAAAGTACTCGTAAAACACCACAAAGATTAAATATGAAAACATCTGGCAGGCAGCAGAGTTTAACACTTGTAATGCAATGCGATGCTGCTCCCTTCTTACAAAGACATCAAACTTAAAATGATCTTGAAGTAAAACTCTCACACACTCTGAATGAACCTCTAACGACACTAAGGTACAACCAACTACAATTAACCGCCATCTATTAAAGCAACTGTGCATCTCCAAAGGGTCCCAGTATTAACTTCATGATGTGGCTGTTGCTTTTAGACACGCTTGTCAACCAGGAAAAAATAAAGTAACGATAATTGCTTCAGATAGCATATTTGCAGTGATGATTATCAGTTTTCACTCTGTCTAACGTCATGACGGCCTGTTTAATTTAAGGCATATTTGTGCATCCAGCCATCCGCATGGCTTCTGGTCTCTTCATGGCAACACGCAGGACATCACAGTTAACACATTTCTTTGGGCTAGTGGGCGAGGCATCGCACATACAGCATGAGCTGACAAAGGCTACAATGACACTGTACACACAAAACAGGTCCTTTGTCCGTTCACATGATGTGCATGTAGAACATAACACTGCTGCAGATGCTACATCATGACACTTAATGCGTGTATATGTATGTGGCTTTCAAGAGATGGCTGGATGCAGTGTTCAAAATGGCAGCAGTGCCAGACATTTTCTTTCATCTTTTCCAGCTTCAGTAGACAGCTATTGGTTTAGAAATCACACTATCAAACATGAAGCACAAACCAAATTGTGTTACCCTCTCGCAATACTAGTACAAAATAAACATCAAGCAAATAGCGATAGCTTTAGAGGTCATTTCAACTAATTGCATGGGTAAAACGCAAGATGTGTGAGAAAGTGAAGAAGCAGAGAGGTTTATCTTTATAAGCCATTCCACATGTCCTTCAAGCGTAGTGCTAATAAATTCATTTTAGTAAATGGCATTAGAAAGAAACACACACAAACACTCAACTAAAACAATTCAGCCTAGTCCACTTAACAAGAATTTGCAAGTGCCAATAATGGTTGACACGGCAATGACTTGATTCAAGACCCATATGAAACATGCAAGAAGAAAAACATGTATATATATATATATATGTATATATGTATGTGTGTATAAATAAGAAATACCATGATGCAAAACCCATCAGAATGCAACAGAAGGCTGCATGCACCACACTAAAAGCATAATAAATAACACATGTAAAGAATAGAGAGACGTAGTGTACTACATAAATATATGCATAACTTTCTAAACACCGGGGTACCACGAGTGCACAGGGCACTGCCATATCAGAAACCACAAGCAGCGCCATCTGTTGCAAATTTCACCAGGCCACACTTTCAGGGCTGCCACGCCACAAAGCTTAATTCAGATCCCCCTCGAAACAATTTATTTATCCTTCATCACAGTCCACATCAGTTAAAACATAACTGCTTGCACAGCTTGCATGAATGCTCGCTAATGCTTGTGACGAACTAATACTTTGTGCACTTTGCACAGCAGTGCAAAGTGCGTTACTTCGCAAACACTGCAACAAGTGGCACTGCTCGTGCAATTGAAACATGGCAGCAATAGTAAGCTGATAAGTTTGCACCACACTCATCCCTGAAATAACAAATAACCCCATCCACTGCACTGAAAGAAGCCAGCACTGCAGCGTGCAGGAAATAGCGACACAATAAGAAGCCTTCTCAAACAACTCGAAAGAGCAGCACCAATGCCAATTCGAACAGTATGCGTGGAATTCAAAAGCAACGAAATATTTGTGTCATAATTGTGCACCATTTGGTGCCTGTCTTGTCCCCAAACATTCTTCTCTCGTCTTGAGTGCCTGTCCTCTGTTTAACGCCGTGTGCACGACCTTTCCGGGTCGTAAATGGCACGCACATTGTGAATGTGCTGTAGCATACTTCACAGGAAGGTATATAATCAATTGCTGGGTTTTACGTCCCAAAACCACGATATCATTACGAGGGACGCCGTAGTGGAGGGCTCCGGAAACTTCGACCACCTGGGGTTCTTTAACGTGCACCTAAATAATCCAAGTACACGGGCCTCTAGCATTTTCGCCTCCATCGAAAATGCGGCTGCCATGGCCAAAATTCGATCCCCCGACCTTTGGGTCGGCAGTCGACTTCACAGGAAAGTAGCGAACTCTAAGTTTTCAAGAAAAAAAATGCAGGCAGGAAAGACGACTATTACCACTTGGGATTTGGCAACAAGATTATTGAAGGGTTTGAACTTTTTTCCTTAGATCCTAGTGGCTCCACGAATGTCAGAACACAAATGTGGCACGAACGTGACAATTTCCAGATGGCATGTGCAAGGTCTTTGTGTGGCGTCTGGATCGCGGTCCACACACGTACCAGGAAATGGGACACATGCGACGTGATGCATGCCATACAGTGTCCGAGTGGATGCATTCTTTCTACAAAAATTTCACTAACCATGACAGCCTTTGATATATTACGGTCATAACATGTTTCTACACTGGGTACAAGGTTCTAGTCATGTTAGTCTACAAAGGCTTCAACAACCAGTGACACGTGACAGCACCAGCCACATCCACATGATGTTTCAACTGTTTGTGTACGCACGAAAAACTTGTAACAAATATGCCACCTTGTTTTCGGGGTTAACATCGAGATATATTGGCTATTTCTTCGAAAAAAAATTAGATGTTCTTATAAATGCAGGTTGACGCGTCAAAGAAATTTGGCATGTGGCAACCAAGGTGAAAGTCTCAATGGATCTTGCGATTCTACAAGTAGGACAACTTCCAAAATGATTCTGCGACTTGCAATTTTGGTAACTGCGTATTCACTGAACCATTGCATATCAACATGCACCCACACATTGCTTACACTGTACAGTAATGCATCATGGCGGAAGAGAGGGGGGATTAGGTGGCGAGCATAACACAAGCGAGAACGCTCACCTCTCTGCTGTGGAACAAGTATTTTTCACAGATGCGGCACAGCTTTTAAAAACCGGGCCCGAGTGAACCACATTTTTCACTGAACTTACAAGCATTAACGCTTAACCCTTTAAGGACGGAAAATCAGTTGACTTATGCCACCTTTGACAAATTGCACCGGTGTGCAGCGGGGGCATCCAGGTGCTACGATGATTGGACGAAATAGTGCCACAACAATAACAGACCTCCAAGGATCTGTTCAAGTGTAAGGTCGAAATCATACTTTTCTTTTGTTACTAGCTACATTTCTATTTCAAAATGGCATCCCCCATGGTGGAAGTGCAGGCTTCTAGTTGTGCGGGAAATGAAAGAAACCGTGGTTACTCGAGAGTTTAGCCCTTTCAATTGCAAGCGATCTTGAACAGGCCTTGGACTACGATAGTAAGCTCGCATGTGTGCAGTGAGCTTTTGTTCATTTTCTGACCATCCTTAAAGGGTTAATCCATAGATTTTACTTCTAAAATAACTTCATGCCAAGCGTAAACTTCTTGGAAAACTAGAAGCAACAAGCACACGCTGTGAAAATCAATGTTAAGCAAAGCATTTTGTAATCAACTAGCAATGCAGCACCATGCGCGGTTGTTCGACGTGTTAACCAGACGGACCGACATTCTTATGAATGCCAAGCAATTATGTATTAAGTGCGAGACTGAGCATGGTGGCTGATTTTTTGTACTCCTGCGAACAAACATCACAACCTGCTTCATTACAACTTGGTTTGATCCTGGAGGCGATGCTGCCTAGCACAGGATCTAACAATGGGAGAAATCTGCATGCTCCAGTTTTCATAAGCAATGTTTTCATAAGTGTCATGATGCACGTGAAAGTCAGTGGTGTCATCAACTACATATATTGAAATGTTCTGTATGCCATTCCAATAAGTATAGAGTTTTCTAAAATTAACTAGAAGGGACTCTGGCGCTGCGATCCTTCAGCTACCATGGGAATGATGGGTAGTACACAAATTTGCCTAGCCTTCGTACTTGCGGGCTTCGAACGCACTTGTGGCTTTGTTTACTGCTATCTTTTGGTTTTCTTTCGGATAAAAGAATGGATTGTTGTGAACTTCGTGACCAGATTTGAATTGGTGAGCCTAAAAAAGTTAAAGTGGTGAAGTGGAACAGCTGACTTTTGCTGAACTTCGTTTTGCGAGAAAGCAGATGCAGGCGACACGGAGCCAAACGGAGCCGAAAGAACGAAGTCTAGACAAATCTGTGGACTACCCATTATTCCCATGCTGGGCTGAAGCGCCATGCGTTGCATCTCCCATAGGCACTAACGCCAGAGTTCCCTCTAGTGTATCTATATGAAACTCTATGCCAATAAGTACTTATGATTTCCGAAAATTTTACGGAGTGTATGTGAATTGCACATAAATTCCACTAGATTTCCATAACAATCTTATGGACAACATACGAAACATTTTAATACGCATAACTCGCATAATTCATTCGTGAGGGTGAGTGAATGGAGACTGGAGCATGCTTTAGCAGTGCACTATACTTTGTGGCAGATGTCTGAAGGAGCTATAGCTTAAATTGGGATATCAGAAGTATGCATGTGATGGTGGCTGAATGGTTAAGAGCACCGAGGTGTTGCTCGAAGAGGGGAACGAGGTCTCACCACACCATCAGATGCTTGAATGCATATGTATTGAAGACTTCTGAACAATGTGGAACAGAAACCTACCTACGTTCTAAAGAATGCGTAAGATGCAATTCAGAATGCTACACATTAAAACAAAGCAGGTGCAAAAACCTACAAACTGAGCAGCATAACCCGAACTACACATTGGTAAACACACGTTCCCTCTCCCAATTTGCTTTCATGTTGAGTTAAAAGTCATTAATGTCAAAAGGCAATCTTGAAAAACTAGATGCGTTAGAACTTGGGCTCGTTAATGTGCCATAGATATAAAACAGGCAAAAACACAAAATAAAAATTGGAAGGAGGCAAGAGGCAACACATTGATACAATAAACACAACACTGCATTTGTTTCTTTCTCCTGTCTTTACACTGCCACTTGCAATGCTAGTATATTGACCACACATACCTTTGCTGTTGTGCTCAAGGTTTCATGCAACTAGTATGAGCAATGGCAAAGGCTAATAAGACATCAGGCTTTGCCAGTGGTTGCTGCTGGCAGTAATGGTTTGCATTCAGTGAAATGATCCGGCTTCTTTTTTTTGTGTGTGCACTGTGGCATAAACTGTGTCTCTGGGAGTAGAGCCTAAAAAGAGAGTGTCATGAAATGCAAAGCAGTACAAGGGGAGCACTAAACCTTGATGAACGCTAAAGTGTCTGCATTAGTAGTGGCTGCACAAAAAGCCACACTCAAGTAGACACCACTGAAGTACTAATATCTGGGGTTTCAGATGCCAAAACCACGATACGATTATGAGGCGTGCCTTAGTGGAGGGCTCTGGAAATTTCGATTACACTCAAATCTCATTATAACAAAGTCACATCTGCCACGAAAATAACTATGTTATATCCGAAAATTCGTTATAAACGTTTATTTGCAACACTGTATCTATGACAACACTATTCTTCGTTTACTTTGTTATAACCGATAATTCGTTATATCCGTGTTCATTATATCGAGGTTTGAGTGTACTTGGGGTTCTTTAACATGCACCTAAATCTACGTACGCGGGCCTCTAGTGTTTCACCTCCATCGAAATGCGACCGTTGCAGCCGGGATTGAACCTGCAACGTTCAGGTCATTAACAACACCACTGAAAAATAAGGGCTACAAGATGGAAGCTTCTTAAGTTGCACTAAGTGAGGAACACACATTTTCACTTGGTTTCATTGCAGTCACAGTGGCAGTGTTTTCAACTTATCCCTCATTTTGTTTGTTTTTGCTAGGCTTTTTGGACAGCTGTCTTTCATGAGAGCAAATCACTTTGTGGGCATTGGTCTTGTGGCCAGCCACCATTTGGCTTGGATGCTTTTCATTGCCCATTCAGACTCATCTCAAACTTAATAAATACGCTCAAAGCAACAAATGCATTAAGAAGTGAATGACCAATAATGGGCCAGCAAGGGAAGCCGACTAGAGCCGATACAAAGGGGTTTACATTCATGAAGTAACAACTGCTTTTTTTTTTTTTCCGTGGGAGCATTTTTATGCGATGCCTGCGTGCTGCCCTGCCAAAACATTGGTTCCAGACCAAGCCTCCGATTATTAAAGTGAAAGTGTTTCTTGGCTAGGTTGGTGATAGCGTGCACCAAGCAGGCGTCCACAAAAGCAGCCTCCAGAAAGCATGCGATCTCTCCCTGTGGAAACTTACGCCGATGCCAATAACTGCCGCAGCAACCACCAGCAGCTGCAGTGTGGGAAAGGAAAACCCACAGCAGATGGGGGAGTCCTGACTCGAAGGGGAGAATAGTTGGCGCACTTCAATATAAATGCTTTCGTGTTCCCGTCTCATAAGAATATGCTTGCGGATCCTCTGCAACTTTTTCACCTACTGTTCATGACTTTGAATCTTCACTTTAGCGGTTGGGATAAGATGACAGTGGTGTTTTAAACAACGAAGCTAAAAGCAGGTGCTGTCGTGCTGCCTGCTTGTCACACTTTACATTACCCTTTTTTAGCGCTGTGGCCAGCTGCTCCAGGAACATCAGTCAGGACAGGTACCATGCGGAATGACAGAAGAAAGGAAAGATGCAAGGACAGAAGTTATGCGCCTACATTGGTGACAACGGCTCATGACATCAGAAGATGCTCTTGCCGTTCAGGAAGAGGATGAGACCAGAACTGTGATTTTCTGAAGGGGCCGCAGGAGTGCCTGCCAAGGGCAATGCTGCTGATGGGCCCTGGGAACGAGTCTGGACTGTTGCCTTGTTCAGGGTGTCCTGTTAAAAAAGAGGGTACAAGAGAGAGGAAGCAAATGTAATGGACACAGACTTTTTCTGCACGCACAAGTGTTAAAGGGGTACTGACACCAAAATTTTGTATCTTGTTTTTTTTTCTGTAGCAATAAGTAGCCAACGAACTCATTATTATGGCTGGAAACTTAGTTTGGACGAGTGCGCAATGGTTAATTATTAGGAGATGTTTTTGTAGTGCCCAGTTAGGGTGTTGGTTTCAACTGAGACAGGAGAGACCAGGGTGTTTTTTTTTTTTTGTAAACACAGCTGGCCGTGTGAGCACACAAATATTCAAGAGCCTTTGCCCTATCGTGAAAATAGGGGCAAGCGAAGCTTGGCATGTACATGCCTGATGTACTATTTTTCTTGCTTTCTTTCTATTATATTGCAAAAGTGCTCTCTCCTAACTGTTTGCTTTATGTAGGCTTTATGCCGAAAATCAAACCTTCATCCGTGCGCTTAGGAGTGCTTCACTTCAGGCGCTACAGACAACAATGACGGTCATGCGTGCAATCCCCAAGCAACAATGAAATGTGGCTACGTAAAATGACAAGTCACCTCGATAAAAGATCGGACTGCCGTATCAGAAACAGCTGATCACCAACAAGCCCGAGATCCAGAGAGCCTCAATTACTGAAAAACGATGCATACGAATACGCATGTGACTGGCACACTTCAAGGGCAGCGTTTCTGCACGCTCACCGACGCCGGGTTTCTTGCGTATGCCGTCACCGAAATCCGAGTTATAAAAGCTTCGCTTAAAAACAGTGAAGTACACGACGCATGCGTCATCACCTGCACACGAGCACCGCATTGACAACTGTGGCACAGAGCACTCGCAAGGAACGTGGCAGTCAACACAAACTCAAGACGTAGTTACATCACAACCAAGTTAAAGGGGCCCTGCAACACTTTTCCAAGTAGCCATGGAATGGCTTCACTGAAGGAAGGAACTTATTGCCTCACGAATCGAGCGCCGCAAAAAATTTTAGAATCCGTCCAGTACGAGCGGAGTTACAAAGATTGGTCGCACGCTGCAATTGCTTTCTATCTTCTATCACCCCGACAAAAGCGCTGGAAGCGAAGCAGAGGGGGATGGCATGGGGGAAGAATATACGTCACGCGCGTCTCCTGACCTTGAGCACATATTTGTCTTCTTCGAATGTGTGGCGTACTTTCAGTGCGATCGCATACGCGGCGAGTGGCGGCCTCTTGTGGCGGCCACAGTAACTACCGAGCACGCCATGTTCAAATCAGCCAATGGCGTAGAACCTGCCTGTGACGCCATAGGCATAATTTTTTGTCGAGAGAAGAGGAAGCGCTTTTTAGCTGACTGTGAAATTATTGTAAATCTCAGGCAGCGTGCTGCGCTATAATGTTTGGCTCGTGTGTTCTCGGGAGCCTCGACTACCGATCGGCAGCGTTTTCTGACCATGCTGAAAAAGTGTTGCAGGGCCCCTTTAACGTTAACATCGTGCAAAACGGAGTGAGGTACTTTGTTTTGCACTCAGTTGCACATCGTAAACCTTTGAAATTGATTTTTGAATTTTAAATATGTTCTAGGCTTCATTAGCCGTTAATAATTTGTGGATGATGTATGTGTGTGTGTTTCCAGATGAATCAATCTCACAACTAATCTGGCCTTCAAAATTTTGTTTCGGTACTCCTTCAAAATTAAAAGGACACGAAAGCGAAAGACAAAAAGGTTAGGCAGAAGCAACTCAGGTTGTTTTGTATGCATGTTTGAGAGCCCTACTGAATTGAGACAGAATGAAGACAATGCGGACATGTAGCTGGCATTAGATTACATTAGCCAACGTTAGTGAATGGTAACGGCAATGGTAATGTGCGAATAAATATGGAAGGCCACAACACCACCATTTACAAATTGCACTGGGGTTTGCCAACGAAGTCACCCTTACCACTAGAAGTGGCTTGATAAGCCAGAAAAGCACTAGAGGTGTCAACACAGCCTTGAAGCTCCCACACCAGCTCATCGCTATTTCACGGACTTTGATGGAGTCTGCTCATGCCTAGGCAATATTTTTATCGATAAGTTCAAACTAACATGCCCTCTGAAAGAGCAGAAGACAGAGCTAGCAAGTTTTACGAGTATTGACTAAGTTTGAGTTTCAACAAAAAAGAAAAACAGTGTCTCTGCAATAAAGTGAAGAAAAAATATGCAAATCATTCAGCTGATTATGGTAAAAAGTGTGCATTGCACTCCCGTTTTTGATGGAACAAAAATTATAGGAAAAGAAAGAAAACTAAGAAGGAAAGGGAAGTAATTGAGGACCTCCACTAGTATTAGATAAGACGAAGATTTATTAGTGTTCGCTCCTTTTCTGATATTGATACGAAAAAGAGACAACCTTTCTGAATAAGAGATTGTGAGTCTAGCTCATGTGTTTGTGAGTGATGCACGCATGCCTAGTCTGGAGATGTATAAAAGGCAGTTTTACTTCAAGTCAAGCAGCGCAGTAGCCTTGTACTTGTTTCCCTGTGTTCTTGTTTTGATTGCACTGTTTATACCCCTGTCACACGGGCCAACTTAAAAGGAGCAGTGACATCAAATTTCAAGCTTGAGATGTGGCCTTCACTCGATAGCTTGGTATGCATAATTTTTTTGAGCAAATCATAAATTGCGGCCGTTACGCAGAAGTTATCTTATTTCGAGGGCAAACAGCGTACTAAGGCTCAATGGGGCATTCAGCACCCTGCAACATCGACAGTACTATGATGGGTTCAACGGGCCCCCAGGCCACGCCCCAGGCGCTCAGTGACGATGAGCTGGTAACGATAATGTTGACGATCTCAGTGTTGTCATCATGGTGCCGACTGGTGGCGACGCCTGGCAACGGCGTCACTTCGATTGTCCTTGATGTTTCATTTAAAATCACGTGTCTTCGCCACGCCACTTCAAATGATTTGTCATGTGCTCGTCAGCATGTGATGATTCGGACCGATGATCTCAACAGCATTCAGCACGTCGTGAAGCAGTTGTGCATGACTTACACCAATGGCGTTTCAAGTGCCGCAAGAACTGAAAGAACATGACTTTGTCGTGGAGAACTCCAACGGTCATTTATAAAAGCTTCAGAGTAGGACTGCGCATGCAATTTACGTCTCTCCATGTGTCTATGCAATGCATTGAACATTGGCCTTACAAGCTCAGAGACTGTGTTGTTCTTGGGAATTTGACAGCGACACGGGCGAGACGCGCCAGCACGGATGCCTTGCTGGGGATGAGACGCGCAGTGTCGACAGTGCATGCGCGCGTGTGCGTTTGTGTGGGTGGGTTGGTGGGCGGTGAAAGAAGTCGTAATTGAAGAATCGGCAGATGCGAATGGAATTCTGAGCAGTGTGGATGTACAGTTGAAACCCACAATAACGAAATCGACGGGGAAAGCATAAAATTTCGCTTTTGCGAGAATTTCGTTGGCGTGAGAATGCGGCAGAAAAGACATGGAATTTACAAAAAAACACATCTTATTTCCAAATGTTAGTAAGTTTGCATTGGCGGGCCTTACCATGCAGCAATTTCATGCCTCTCGATCGGGAATCTCGTTTGCCACGGCACAAAGTTAGCCCCATACACTGGTCAGTGACGGCGGCACTGCGCTGTCACCAGTACCGTCATCAAGTGCGCTTACAGGCGAACCTTCTTTTGGCTCCGCTGGATCAGCGCAGAATCGTGGACAGGGAGCTGCACGCAACGCCAAATTCTTCGGCGACGTCCATTTTTTTCCTGCCCTTTTCCACCTCACTGATGATTGCAGCCATATCTTCCAGCGTGATGAACTTCCGCTTTTTCGTTGGAGGCGGCATCTTCGCAGGCAGCGAAATCGGACGAGGCAATCGCGACACACAGTTCATGTTGCACCAAGCGACCAAGCAAACGCTCCACAAATGGCTCCACACACGCGCGACCGTGTGCGCGCAAAGCCGACAAAGCCAAGCACAGAGCCAAGCCAACGAACGAAACTCCATGAGGAATGTGGATTTGGCTACGTAGTCCGCGATAACGAGCAGGTGTTTTGGCAAGCCATCATCGTCATCATTGTCGCCAGCTTTATGTTTTTTTTGTAAACAATGTTGGCGGCTGCTTCTCAAGTGCGCTGTAGCGATATTTTTGCACAATTTTAGTGTAGCATGAATGCATTTCAACAGTTTTCCAATGTAGTTAATGTTGCGAGAGTAGATTATTTGCCCACTCGTGTCTCAAAAATTTCGTTAATGAGGGACTGCGGTATGAATATCTTTCATTGTCGCGAGTTACGAAATGCATTGACTCCTATGGGCGTTCGCCGGTGCTCCGAAAATATTTCGTTGCGGTGAGAATTTCGTTCCCTCGGGATTTCGTTATCGCGGGTTTCGACTGTATTTCACCTTGAAGATGACCGACAATTTGCGTTGAATAAATCGTTTGTTGTTGTTATCCATCAGACTGCTTATTCTTGTGGACAGGATAGGAGCGCCTGTCCTATCCACAACGTTTCTGCCTGTTCTGTCTTCTTACTAGCCAGCATGGCCCAAGCGTGTGTCTCTACATGCATTCTCGTCGCTGCTCGGAACGGCGTCGATTTCAGAATCTCTGCTTTGCAGAGGACCAAAGCGAATCACAGCGATTGCCAATTCTCAGTGTTTTCTTCATCACTTGTACACACTGATGACGGCTTCGACGACGATAATGGTGAAGAAGACATGACTACATGTGCGCGCCTAGCAGACGAAATTCGCGTCACCACTTTGTGTGGCCACATGATCAGATGGGCCCTTTTGGGATGTGACTGCACGAAGTGACCGCGCGGCAGCGCTGCAAAATGGTGGGCTTTGCACCTGCTTTGAATCACGCTCGATACTGGTCATACTAATCAATATTACAGATATTCCTCTCCGTTGCACTATCAGTAGTAAATTGTTACTTGGGGATCAATAACTACATGTGGACACAGAAAACGCGACATGCGTAAAGTTGATGTCACTGCTCCTTAAGTGCACTCACTGCAAAGCGCACTTTCCGGCGAGTGCGTTCACCAAACTCACTTCGCTGCAATATAGTGTCTAGCCTCGGTAGCAGTGGCTCGAGAATGAGTAAGTTATTGTCGGAAGCTGAGTTTATGCAATGTTTTAAACTATCGTTTTCGTTATTAAAAATATTGTTCTGCATTAAAACACACTATACCACAAAAAAACTACTTTGCTTTTCTCGCTCTCTGGCAGTTTACAGCGACGGCCGCCAGGGGCATGCCCAGCATACGTCGTGCAATGGCCGCATCCGCCGCGTTTGTATCTAAAGTTTATTTTAAGGGCTACTTATAGCTATAACACATTATTACTTAACAAACATTGCCTGAAATGACAAATGTTGTGCTATTCAATGACCCATCGCCATACCCACCATTTCCAAAGTACACTTTGCTTTCTCGTGTAGCAGTGCGCCACACCAAAGTGACATTCTGGGGGCGTAAGTGCACTCGCTCAAATTGTCACTAAATTTGCCAGTGTGACCGGGGTATTACTCCTCAGTTCTAAATATGGACCAAACAGCCTTCATCAACAAGTTGTTACCAAACGGCTAATTCTAAAGTTTGCTGCCTGAATGACGGCTATAGTTGGCTAGTATTGGTCTGCTGCTAGCCAATTTCGGCTAGTGCTGCCACATGCTGGCTTACCATGTTTACTCCCATGCTACTGGCCCCATACCGTACTGGCTCACGTATTATCAGCACTGGGTAATAGTGGTTAGAGTTGGCAAAATGGAGAGTAATTACAGCCAGTGTTGGCATAATGTTGTCTCAGCATGGCTAAATTAAAGCTAATGTCAACTAGTAATGGCTCACTATTGGCTAATGTTGCCGATATGTTGGCTAAGTGGGGCTAATTTTGTCTAAATAGTGTTGGATAATGTAGCCTATCTGCTAGTGGCAACACGGTCATGGTTTAATCTAGAGTGATCGAAGCTCTCGCATACACATGTACATAAACCTACCTTGGTTCTGCCTGAACTTTTCCTACTCTTCTGCCTGACAAACCTGCATGGTTTAAGTAAGGTTCGCCTCGCTAACCATGTCTGATTGTAGAGCAACTATGAAAGAGTAGGAAAATCTCAAGACGTATTATTGCAAACATTTGTGCCCTTTAACCCCTTGAATTAAAGGGTCCTAACAACACTTTTCCAAGCAATCCTCAAGTAATCAAGATTCATTAATTCAGCAGACACGTTTAAACTGTGCCAAGAAGATAACATGTCAGAAACAAAGAACATACACACAACTGTGCTTCGTGTGTGTGCGTGCTCTATGTTTCTAACGTGTTGTCTTCTTCACACAGTTTAAACATGTCTGCTGAATCTACGAAGCAACCAGCCCAACAACGTGCCTGGCTTCATTAAAGAAGTTTATTGCATCATGAACACACTGCCGCAAAACTTTTCAGAACATGTCAAGTACGACCAGAGCTACAGGGATTTGTTGCATGCTTTAGGTGCTTTCTCTCTCCTTTCGTATCAGCGAGCAAGCTGAAAGCTACGCACGAGGGGGGGGGGGGGGAGATGACAGGGCGGCAAGGAGCGAGTACGTCCATTTGTCAGCACACGTCATGACCTTAAGCACTTTTTTTCTTTTCTTTTTTTTCTTTTTGTTCGAATGCGCGGCTTCCCGTGCAATCGCGAATGAGCACGCAGGCACATCGTGCCATGCCGCGGCGGCCACGGTAACTACATGCAGCTCATGATGCTCAAATCAGCCAATGGCCGTGGACTTTGTGTTTATCATGCAGTCATTTGGGTTTATTGCATCATTTGTCCGGAGAAGAGCGAGTGGTTACCAGCTTAGAGAATTCATTGCAAATTCCAGGCGATCTGCTGCACTATAATGTTTGGCTCGCATGTTCTCAGGAGCCTCGACTACAGATCAGCAGTGTTTTCTGACAATGCTGAAGAAATGTTGTGGTGTCTTTTTAAGGGCTTGTCTTGTACCAGCCCAACGACTAATTTGTGAGGACATATAAGTCTGCAAATACAGCCAATGTCTATTGTTTCGGGTTCCCTAGGGACTGCGAAATCATCCGAAAAAAAAAAACAAATTCTTGCTTTTTTTTATTCCGCTTAAGTGGTCAAGTTGCCACGGCCACGTCTGAAATAGCTTTAATGCCTCCCAGCACACTTATCAGGCATTTTGGTGTGCGCCCAGGCTCTTGTGAATACATTCGGTACTTGGCACGATCCCCACTTAACTATGTGCCAACCGCCAATATCAAACTTGCGTCTCATGATGAGCACTGCTCATGCCGGCAAAGCGTGGAAAAAATCGCGGCTCTCTCGCATGGAGCGCTTGGACACGATGACATGGGACAGAGACAGCTGTGCCGGAAGAGTGGATGACCCGTCCTGCTTTCTCCAAAGTGTGTGCATGCAAACAATGTGCTACTGTATGAAAATCTCCGCCGACATGCAGCTTTTGCTTCCGCATTAAGCCGATCGTTCCTAGTCCCATTCCGTGCTGACCGCTTGCTGTGCCGTACGCACGTGTTTGCCGTTAAAATGTATTTGTTATGCCCATTCCTTTCCTGACCGCACACGGGTGCTGCGCACTTGGCACTCTCGCACAAAGAGGCAGCACGAATAGCCTGTTAAGGGGGGACATGGGTCCTGAAATTTTTTTTTTAATTCTTTGTCGATTGAGATGAAACTTGCGGAGTTTATGCATATTTGTGTGCAGATTTCAAATATGCAATTATTTTTCTAGTATAACATGTAGTTTTTAAAATATCAAACATTTCATATGCTTTTTGGGAGCCCCAGTTTGCCTAAACTGAGAGAGTTACAAAGTAATTAGGCACATTAGAATGACCTGGAATGAGTACTGAGTGCAAGAAAACAAGAATGGATGTTCTAAGCCCATTTGAACAAAAGTTGTGGCATGTTGAATATTTGTAACTGAAATCCCAGCTTGGAGTAGACTAATTTGGAATGTTCATCGAGCCATAACTTTTGTTCAAATGGGTTTAGAACATCCATTCTTGTTTTCTTGCACTCTGTACTCATTGCAGGTCATTCTGATGTGCTTAATTACTTTGTAACTCTCTCAGTTTAGGCAAACTGGGGCTCCCAAAATGGCACATGGAATTCAAAAACTACACATTGTACTAGGAAACAAATTGCATATTTGAAATCAGCACACAAATATACATAAACTCAGCGAGTTTGATTTAAATTGGTAAAGAATTGTAAAAAAAGTTTTCAGGCGCAGTGTCCCCCCTTAAAAGCGTGCAGTGTGGCCACAACTGCCCCAGGCCAAGTGCTCTACCGAGCAGTTAGCTGAAGATGCTTACCTAAAGGGCTGTCAACGATTAAGTTGTGCTTGCACATTTGCCGCCTGCAGCCATCACGCCTTCGTGCATTTCCGGGGCTTATCTGTGAAGACATCGCCGCACTGCCACTTTGGATTTTCAGTCTGTCTCACTCCATAACATTGAACCATTGTGGCAAAGCTGACTTTTGGATGCTGCTACCGCCGCAAACGGATCAACTTGTGAAAGCGTTGGTTCGAACCTACGAGATGATAGATGCGGCAGAGGTGGGGGCTCCAAATTAATGCTGTTTTGAATCTGCAGTTTGGGCAGAAAGTCTAAAATTTCAGACATTCTTATACATTGACGTCTATGGGGCTTGTGACAGTGCTGCTAGAGCGTCTGAATTTTTAAGCATGTCCAAAAAATCGGCAGTTGACTGTACGAGGGGAAGTCTTATTTAATAGATGCATCGGAGGTTAGAATGTTTACTGTTATGTACGTATCGAGGAGGGCTTGTTGAAAGCCATAATGCGATGATCACTTGTGATTAGCTGAGGTCTTCAAGATTTCCGAAGTTGATAACTCAAGTGAGCGTAAGCGCCCAAGACATAAACAGCAAGTAAAAGACGCACACGATTTAATGAAGTAATAGCACTCTGAAAATGTAATCCACTCGATGGGATGTCCTCACCAGGAGATAGGCTCGAAGCTGTGATGAAACAGGAAAGAGAGGGACGGTGGCTCAGAAGTCGCCTTTGGCAAAGTCCTGTATCAGCTGTAAGGTGTGGCTGTCACAGCCAGCCATATCCAGCATACCCAGCTCGTCGGGGGGTGCCAGAGAGAAGCCCTGGCTGCACATGGCGCATACAATAAACCTGCAAGGTGGTGTCAAGGAGTAAAGCACAGTCCGAATCATTGCGACATCAGCTGCACAACAAGGTAAGTACAGTCATGAGCGATATGAAAGGGAACACTGAGGTTACCTTCAAGTGTCCATAACGGCTAAGCGCAGCTGGAAAGCACAGAAGTGTTTGTAACACAAGATGCGCAAGCGGGAAGGTACCTGCTGCAGATCAATGTGACCAATTCTTATACGCACATAACCGCTAATCGTGGCCTAAAGACAAACTCGGTGTTCCCTTTCATATTGCTTGCGAATGTACCTATAGTATCAACTAACACATGTCATATTTTCTTTCATTGTCAGAGACTGCATAACGATGGAAAATGCACACATGTTGGCTAAAATACCACGGAGACCAAACCCATATCAAATTTAGTCTGCTAACTGAGGCAGTGATTCAGTATTGTGCCAAATTGCTCTTAAAGGGCCCCTCACCAGGTTTGACAATTTTGAGCTGACGAGCACAATGCATACAATGGGCGTTCACGATCACGTCTGCCAAAATTTGCAACGCTACGCGCCGCGGAAATGGGCCAAATTTTAAGCTGAACGCTGCTTGCCCTTCTTTTCGCGGCCGTGCGCCCCGAGAACGAGGGGATGACGTACACGGTGGAATGGCCCTACGTAAGATTGCAGTGCTGTGACGTCGCTCCTCTACGTGGACGACTGTGCTCTGACGTCACGAACAGTAGCATGTGACAGTGCGATAGTTATATGACGCGACGTGTAGCTTGTGTAATTTGCTGCTTGAATAGATGAATAAAACTTCAGAGCACTAATAAAACACACAAGCGGAATGTGTGCGTTTTCTTTTTTAATTTTTACTGCAAATCGCAGCGAGATGCGAGACTAATCTACCTCTGTTCTGCATGCGTTCTGTGTTCTTGCGCTTTGCGAATTGTGCAGACGCCACCCTTTACAACGAAACTAATTTTCTACCGTGTTGCAGCACTCATTAGGCTCATTTATCATCCCGCGACTAACTAGATGTTCATGCAGCACACCGCTAGTCTCGCGTCCGTGCAAATGTCGCAGCTTTCGTGCTCAGTAATAGGTTGAAACCCACGTAATCGGCGAGGGTGCATTCGGCATAACTCGCAGAGATGAAGAGCAAAGAACGCCCCCACAACACCGCTCGCGTCTCAGGGGCTCGGGCTGTATACAATGTTAGCAGACTATGAATCACAGCACACGCATGTGGCGGCACCACGTGGCACGAAGCGCATCTGATTCAAACGCCGCACTTGATTTATGTTGACTATTGGCCAATAACGAGCTGTCTGCTGTTTGACGTCAAACAGCAGGTGCCGGCAGCTCTGAAGAGTGTGAGCATAGGCCAGTGTATGAAAAGAGGGTGCCTGAGAAAATGGCAACTTCGTGTTCCGCTTGTAAACTCTCCTGGCCACGCGTGACTTCAAGATTTGGCTGAGCTGTTCATATCAGTGTCTGCTACCCTCAGGATGTGTTTTCTCACAAAGCCCGAGGGGTGGTTCATGACTTCTTCAAAGGGCCAGGTGACGTAACGAATTTTAGTTAGACACTGGAAGTTGTTGCGCGCCCAATAAAGAGCGTTATGCCACAAGAATTTTTCCAATCAGTCCATTAGAAGCTGGGAAAACCAATGTTTTGAGGCGGCGCGAAACCATGATGCAAGGAGGCGAGCTTGAAACCCTTGCCGCTCGCCTCGTGTAGCCTTCGCAAGCCAAATCCCTTCCCTGCCCTCTTCGGCACGCGAACGGGAGGATCACACCACGCATACGCCGCATGAACACTTGTAGTTGCCGCGTTTCTTTAGTTCCGACGGCGCACACGGAACGGGCAGCGTTGGAGCAATTTCAGCAGATCAGACCTCGCACGAGCGTGACACAAAGCTCGGGATGCAGGTCACGCCTAGCCGCAGAAACATCTGAGAACGCAAACCCTCACACGCCAAAAGGAAACGACGTTGGTCTAGTTGATGTTGCAGCGCTTCTGTAATCTGTTGTCGTACTCTCTCTGTCCGAATTAGGATCCGCGTCGTACTCGTACGCGCTGTCATTCACCTCAAACGCCGCACAGAGCCGATTCCAAGCTTGGCTTGGCTTGGCCTGCTGTTTGGCCATGGTAACCTTTCAATGGATACGTGACTGGCTAAAGATAAAAGGCAACCATTACGTGTAGCCAACAAACATAGCCTTCGAGATCGATAACTTCTGCATGGACTTTTGACACTGGCACGATCTCCAGTTATAGCCAGTGCAACATTTCAGTGCTGGCAACCTAGTAAAAATATTGTAAACATTGCTGACAGCTTGTTATGGCGTTCAACGTCGCACTCTGTGAGCCAGCCGGAGTCCGAAAAATTGAACGGCGGGCTGTGAGGCGTCCGAATTTTCGGTCGTGAGTTTACATTACTTCAATGGCACGAGTGATGGTGCCGCGAAGGTGTCCGAATAAACGAGCATGTCCGAATTTTCGGCGTCCAAATAAACGGTCGGCGACTGCACATGGTTTCCGAATCAAATATGAACATTGCAAATGTAATATTCGACTGATATTCGAAACTTTCGAATATTCGCACACCTCTAGTTTTTTTTCTTGTTCTCGACCGGTGGCCGACACCAGATCGCCGTAGTGCTCAAGAAAGCAGTGATAGCGTTCGCGGAGGCACGAAGAAATCTGGTCTGAAGTGTGTGAAAGGTGTGTTGGGATGCTAGCGCACGGGAACGCCAGCGGGAGCCGTGAGTCACAAGACATAACTGAAAGTTTATCTTTGCATGGGTGTTCTCGCCCGGGGAGCTCAAAGTGTATCCAAATTAATGCTGTCAGGACGGTTGTGACGTTTTACGAAGATAATGCTACAGCCCATCTTTTCTTGGCTTTCTGCCAAGGTGAACTTACGTGAAAAACACGTGCAAATAAATGCCATTTTCACTGTGCACCATTTGAAATTTTGTTTGTTTCATGGTAAAAGCACCTTCTGATACTTTGGGCGTTCCACGTCATTTTTTTTCTTGATTTTTCACTAGTTAGAAGCGGGGAGAGTCGACCTATATTCCGGTCCGCCCTATATTCCCTTTTTTAAGAGTAACCAGGATGCGAGCAATTGGCTGCATGGGGGCGAATTCATTGACAACTTGAAGCACATGTACAAATTATTACAAATCAGTTGTGCAGAATTCTGCGAGGAGCCAGAAGGGTTAAGAGAGGCAAATTGACAACCACTTGTTTGTAGCACGAAGCCACAAGGAAATCTGTACAGATTTCTCCGAACGAACTTTTTAGGACGAACTTTTTTGGCAACTAAGAAGCTTTCTTTGAGAAATCCGCGTGGATTTCCTTGTGGCTTCGTGCTAAAATCGGGTGGTTGTCAGCTTCCCTTTCCCGACTACGAAGCTGTAGCTTGTAATGACTGTTCACCTGGTATCTGGTAAGCTGCAGCTTTCCCGGTACTCCTTCAGGGCCTGGGCAGGATGGATGGACCAGCTCTGGGTCTGGTTGTCGGTGCACACCAGCACCAGATCAAAGAGGTGCTTCTGCTCGCGGGCCCAGCGTAGTGGAAGCGACACATCCACCGCACCCATGGGTGTCTGCGAGTGCCAGCCAGAGATTATTGCTATCTTTTTTTATCATGCTTGGCAGAATGAGAGATGGAAGGCAGCTGCTTCAAATATGCAGGATTATTCATTTGATGTGTACTGACATGACATCTACTACCGTATTTACTCGAATCTAGGCCGCCCTCGATTGTAGGCCAACCCCCAAATTCGCAAGGCCAGAAAAAAACAAAAACTTAATCATGGTACTCGAATCTAAGCCGACCCCCCCACTTTCGCACATTGTTTGTTCAAAAAAAAACATCGGCTTAGATTCGAGTAAATACGGTAGTTGTCAGTATTTTACATTAAGCCCAAACTCTCTCTAAAGCTGAGAATAAGTAGTGGTAATTGGCATGATTTCAAATAATTTACTTTGATACAATTGTCATGTCAATTCAACCCCGCAATACTGCAAGATTTAGTCGAAGTATTCAAAAGTTCCAACGAAGAAACAATAGACAATTACTTCTGTATTTTTTTTTTTTGAAGTAGCCTGTCATCACTGGTAGATTACTCTTTCCTGTGACACACTTAGGAAACTATGATTTCTCAACAATTTAGAGAAAAAGCTTAATAAGTAATACAAGAAGGACATTTGGAACCAGGAGCTCAAATATAAGAAAAATAATACATGAATTACCCATCATTCACAAGGTAGTCCAATGATAACGGCATCTAGGTTTGTTTTTACAAAAAACTGAACACATTAACGTGTGAAGCAACATAAAGAAACAAGACATAAAACGAACAAGCGATTGTAGTTGTGATCTCACGTCTTGTTTCCGTGCGCTGCTTCACACGTTAAGATGATCTATCACCAACTCACCCAACTTTCACTCCTACAGAAAACTGAACTACTACTCCCACTTCAATACAGCCTATAGTCCATTCAAATTTCTCTTGCCTACCTCCCGCATGCGGCGGCTTATGTCGGCCAGACTCATCTGGCCATCCACATCAAGCGGTGTCAGGCCCCTCGCGGAGAAGGCCACTGCGGTGACTGCATCCCCCGTGCGCACCAGTGCTTGCAGCATCAGCGCCGACACCTCCGCGGGCGTCAGTCCATCGAGACCACGCGTGCGCCCGTGGGTCATGGGGCCCCGGACGTCCACTGCCACCAGGTAGCGCTTCCCCGTTGGCGACACTGCCTGCGTCAGAAAGAATCCCTGCTGCAGTAACCGCATCTACGCTAAACTGTGGGGTATGCCAAAATTGAAAAATATTCTGCAGAAATGATAAAAAAGGCAGGGGAGAAGGGGAGGGCATAGTGGGCAGTTTTTAAAAGTTTGGCCTAAAGAGAAAAAAATAAACAAAATACACTGGGTCCCTCATGCATTTGTCTAAGACGACCCGAAGGCAAATGCCATCCAGTGTGGCCATCCACTGATGCCATTCGCCGATGACAGCATCGTCAATGCTTGCATCAACTCTGAGCTCACGCAGGTGTTCGCTCTTCATGTTAAATATCGCAGTCATATGAAAATACAATCACTTCATGGACTATTTCATCATCCCTTAACTCAGCATGAGGGTGAAGCCCACTTTCAGGGTAGCAAATCACTGAAAAGTCATCTCAGAGGGCATTGAAACGCTAATGATGCGCAGGTTGTTGATCCCATGATCCATGGAAGGGGCATGCTATTTTCTTCGATGATCCGCCACAGTGGTCTAGTGGTTATGGCGCTTGACTGCTGACCCGAAGGTAGCAGGATCGAATCCCGGCTGTGGTGGCCGCATTTTCAATGGAGGCGAAAATGCTTGAGTTCCATGTGCTTGGATTTAGGTGCACGGTAAAGAAGCCCGGGTGGTCAAAATTTCCGGAGCCCTCCACTACAGCGTCTCTCATAATCATATCGTGGCTTTGGGACGTTAAACCCTAACAATTATTATTATTATTTTCTTCGATGAGATTATCATCTCTGTGCCGAGTTCGCAGACGATCAGCAAGGATGACTAAGGTAGAATAGGTGTCGTGGCTGACAGTGGCGAATCCTTTAGAGATGAAAAGCACAGCACTGAAGAGCAGAAGTTTGCTAGCGAGTGTCAAAGAAGCCAGGTCTAGCATTGTAGAGTGCATGACGACACAACACGACCCACTTCTCGACTTCTCGACTTCTACTAAGATATCCTCAACACGTGTTTGTACACTGACCCACTTTACTATCTTCTTGTTTCTTAATGTTACACCTATCACGCTTTCTCCTAAATATCTTTTGCTCTCCTCAGTGCACAGCACTGCACCTTTGACCCCGTGACACTCACCTTGAACGAGTGCTCATGCAATGCTGCCACAACATCGTCCAGCTGGTGCGACGACGAGCGGTGGTGGTGGTGATGGTGGTGCTTCGGACGTCCGGCCTCCAGGCTGCGCTTGAGGGCGTACGTCTCCAGAGGTCCCAGCCGGGGAGGGCTCTGCTCGGACGCCGACCGTAAACGCTCTCGTAATGCCCCCACCAGGGGACCTCTCGCAAGCAGACCTCCCCTCGACAGTCGTGGCACGTGTGCCACCAATTCGTCCAGGGGCAAACGGCGTACAAGACACAGCCACACCTGGCACAGGCAATGGAAAGTACAATGCAGACACCCTTCGCATCATTACAGACAGACTGAACCAAACCAATCTAAAAGCGTTCTTCAGGAACATCATCTTTGCTCCCTTTGCAGAAGAAGGTTAATCACTATAGAAGAAAAAAATTAGGGCCAGGCTTCTATATTCAGTTTATTTTTTGAATTAATGTCTGTCACGTAAGAGGAATCCTCGCATATACGCGTGTTATAACTTCCCCATATGTGAATTTGCTCTTACAGCAGAGCTTCTATGCCCATGGTTTCTCCGTTTCGTAATGTAGACAAGAAACAATCATCATCATGTCGGCGCATGCTCTCCTCATCTTCTGCTTCGCTTCCCGAACATGTGTGCCCGGTGCGCTCTCCTGTTGTGCCAATTTTTCCGGCGTGGGATGCAATAACCCGGATGGGCCGGAGAACGAGCACAGTGAGAGAGAAAGAAATAGCCAGAGAGAGAAAGAGATAGAAAGAAAAGGACACAAAAAGAGACAGAAAAAATAGATCAAGACAGAAAGAGAAACAAAGGAAGAAAGAGAACAAAAGAAATAGAGAGAGAGAGATAGAAGGAAAGAGGAATCGAGAAATATATATATATATATATATAGAGAGAGAGAGAGAGAGAGAGAGAAAGGGAAGAAAGAGTAAGAAAAAGATAGAGCGAGAAAAATAAACAAAGAAACAGAGACAGAAAAGATTTTAATTAATTAAGCTAAGCTACTTCCCCATGCTGTGATTGCTAAGCAAGCAATACCCAATCGAACCCGATCGATACCTAGCCAATATTCGCGATTTACAACGTGATCATGTGAACACTTCATGCATCGGCGTGTGAATGCACGTGTGCCTAGCCAAGCCAGGACCAGCCAAGTGCCGACCAGCTATGCTGTGCCCCAGCCTTGCACAACTCAGTGCAAGCTGTGCAAGTTTGTTAGTTTACAGTTTTTCAATGCATGAACTCCATGAATATGCACCAGGAAATGGAAAGAAAGCGCTGCATTGAATAGAAGATGTCATTTAGTATTCGTTCAATTAAAGTTCCAATGCAACAGCACTAAAGGTGTTACGAAAGATGTCATGCCTGCGTACCTCCTTGGAGCGCAGAAGGTGTGAGGGCACGTGCTCAAGGGCAAGCTGGTGCTCCTCCAAGAGGCGTGCGGCCACTTGCTCATCCTTGGTGTGCCGCACCTCGTGCACTGCCTGCAGATAGGCCAGGGCCTCCCAAGCCTCCTCAACGCTGCCTCCTTCCGCTTCCTTCTCTTCCACCATCTTGGCAGCAGCTGGAAGGCCGCGCGCCAGGTAGCGGAGCACCACGGCGACACCTACCACCATGCAACGGCAGAGAACATCCATGAATGGCAGAGAACACAAGATGTCACGTGTCTGTTACGATGAAGAAGACTGCACTCAGGCTGTTAAAGACGAAACTTGTGCCTAGGAAATGAAGAGTCAAAGCGCAAGCAATACACGCTGTACACTGATAGCGGTGATCACAGCGTCGGGCGTCTTCAAATTAACCGAGCTGGCTTTGAAAGTATAACATTCTAAACGCTTTTCCCAACACAATGCAAAACATTGCTGGACTAGCCCTTTAGAAAGACGCCATCTATCACCAAAGATGCTGACTTTTATTCGGCATCTGCATCACTCTCACTAAGAACTTTGCAGATATAGTTATGCAAGGGACTTGTTTAACAAACTCCCTATTTGGAAGATTGAGCTCACAACAACACACTGACACAGTGGCATGAGACGAGCCCTAGGTTGTGAAAACGGAAGGCAATCCACTGACAAACTGATGGACTGAGAGCCCCCATTCCTTTTCTATTGCTTGTCAAAAGGCAACGAGACCATGCTCTCCGGAACACGAGTGTACCAGTAATGTAAGCTACCAAGGATATGGCCAAGCTTGATGCAAAAGGAAGACAACCTCTCTACTGACTACACTTACTGGTTCTGTTACGCGACTTGTAGGTCATATCGCCACGCCCGCTTCTTGTTTTATTTTGATGTATTCGGGTTTGACCAGCAAGGACGGTTATCAATGCTCGACGCTGACCGCGATGCAGTGTTCGAGAAGCTTTGCGATTGTAGTAGATCGCTTTGTTAAGATGGTGTGCAGGACGCGAATAGTCTAGATTATTCCAGAGCTTGCGCGACCACCAGTGATAAGACTGGAAAGTTCGATACGTCATGTATAAAAGACGGTCCCAGCCATGAGCAGTTTATCAACGGCCGACGCCCTGTTCGCCGCTATAAGTGTACAGCGTGTATTGCTGTAGTTTGAGTTTTTATTTCCTGGCTGCAAGTTCGGCCTAGAGTTTCATCTTGAACACGCCGACTGCTGTCCTCGTCGACGTCACGGCCACGGGAGATCTGGTGGAGGTGCTGCTCGTTCATGTACCGGGTGCCCCCGTCAAGTCGTGAACCCAGCCCACGTCGCGAAGAAGACATCGACACCATCAGCGACAGTCGAGCCAGCTGCAGACTGAAAGGACTACCCCCCCCATTACGGACCCCTGCCAGACAAGCCAATAGCTACGGTGACGAAGGCAACAAGCACAATGACGGCCGCAGTATCCCCGGCAGCGATAGTGATGCAGCCGCCCAAGGAGCCGCCGACATTCTGTGGTTCACCATGTGAAGATCCCAAGACCTGGCTGGAGACGTTTGAAAGGGTCTCGACATTTAACAACTGGAACTCCGACGACAACCTGCACCACGTGTACTTTTACCTGGAAGATACAGCAAAGACCTGGTACGAGAATCGGGAGTGCGCACTCCATACCTGGGACCTTGTTGGAGACATGGGCGCAACACCCGAACGAAAACGTGGTGAAATGAACCGACTGTTCCGCCACGCTGACCCCGACATGCTCAAGGAGAAGAAAGTCCGCTTCCTCATGCGAAGAGTCAAGCAAGAACTCTTCGCTGGGCTGATGCGTAACCCACCCAAAACCGTCCGGGAATTCCTGACGGAAGCAGCAGCGATGTAGAAGATGCTGGAAATGCGTTTGAGACAGTACAACCGCCACATTCCTACGACGACCTATGGCGAGGTTCAGGCACTGCAATCTGATGACCTGCGTGATACCATCAGAACCATCGTGCGGGAGGAGCTATGTAAATTGTTGCCCTCCTCCCAGCCTCAAGTGGACCCGATTGCCCACGTCGTATGCCAGGAAAACCAGCAATTTCTGGGAGCACCCGAACCAGCGCAGCCTGAGCCACAAGCTATGAGCTACGCAGCCGCAGCCCACCGTAATGCGCCCCCTCACCACCGACGTCAAGAGGCTGCACCGCCGCAATCCTGCTGCCACCACCAACGTCATACCGCCCGCCATCCGGCCAGCGATACACGCCCAGGAAGACCGATGTTTGGCGCGTCCCCGACCACCGCCCACTCTGCTACCATTGCGGAGAAGCTGGCCACACCTACCGCCGGTGCCAGTACCGACAGATGGGATCGCGTGGGTTTGCCATTGACGCGCCGCGTCCACAGTGGGGTGAAGGACCACGCGTCATCGCCGACTACCTCGCAGGAGCGCAGTGGACACCCCGACAACCTTCCCGTTCGCCGTCACCAGGCCGCTACGTCTCTCCCCAACGCCAACCATACACCGGCCCAACTCGGGGCCAGTCACCTAGCTCGTATCCGGAAAACTAAGGGCAGCAACCGATGGAGGTGCGGTTGCCGTACGATGAAATACCGAAGATTCTCCGCCGCCGACAACGACGCCATGACAAAACCTTCAGGACACGACGTGAACCAGATAGCCCCCTGACGACGAAACCTCGCAGACCGAAGGAGACCTGAAGACTGAACGGGGAGGCAGCGGAACAAACCGACGTAGCCGTCACCCGAAGCCACGACCTAACTGTAACGCGAGACGACGAACTAGCGACCTTTACATTCTTATCGATGGCCACAGCGTCACAGCTCTCGTCGACACCGGAGCCGACTATTCTGTCACCAGTGGACCGTTCGCCGCGAAGCTGAAGAAAGTTAGGACAGCCTGGGAAGGGCCCAAAATCCGGACAGCTGGAGGTCATCTAGTAACGCCAGAGGGAACCTGCACAGCGAGAGTCACCATTAACAATTGGATTTATCCCGCGAACTTCGTAGTCCTGCAGCATTGCTCGAGAGATGTCATCCTTGGTATGGACTTCATGGTGCAGTCATCGATCTTAGGTCCAAGTCGATAACACTATCCACAGAAAAAGCACTACCACGGTACACGCCGCCAGGGAAGTGCGCCTTGCATGTGCTGCAAGACCAGGTCACCATTTCCTCTCGCTCCAGCGTCATCATTTCCGTCGGCACTCAGAAATCAGCAGATCTGGAAGGCCTCGTTGAGGGCGATCAGAACCTGCCTCTGAGCCGTCAGATTTGCGTCGCAAGAGGCATAGCCAAGCTGCGCGATGGCAAAGCAAAGGTAGTGCTGACAAACTTCAGCCACGAATATAGGCACCTCAGCATTGGTACGGTCGCCTACATCGATGAATTTGTGGACGCCAGCAATGATCTCGCCCTCTTCGATGCTACCGAACCTGCTACGCAGGATCGAGGTCTCCAAACAGATTTTGACGTGAACCCGAGCCTCATGAAGCACAAGCAAGACCAGCTTAAAGCCCTGCTCCTGCAATTCAAGGACTGCTTCTCGTTGTCGTCAAGAATTCGACAGACTCCAGTTGCGAAACATCGCATCGTAACAGAACAAGGTGCCCGACCAATCCGTCAGAGCCCGTACCGAGTTTCGACGCGAGAACGTGAGGCCGTTAAGAAACAGGTCAACGAAATGCTACGCGACGACATCATCCAGCCGTCGAAGAGTCCGTGGGCATCCCCGGTGGTGCTAGTGAAGAGGAAGGATGGGACTCCACATTTCTGCGTCGTTTATTGCCACCTGAACAAAGTCACGAAGAAGGGACTGGTCCCTGCCGGCGGCAAGTTATCTTTTCGTCCACTTTACTTTCTTCACACTTTTTCCTAATTACAACCAATAACATCTCCTATACTTTCTTTGGCATTATTGTCTGTTAGTTGTCATTAATATTGCATCGCGTACAAGGAGCTCTTGTTTTTGGGTCACGTGATCAACAAGGATGGTGCTCGCCCGGACCCGCGGAAAACAGCTGCCATGACTGCCTTCCTGCCACCCACCGACAAGAAGGTCGTACGCAGTTTTCTTGGCTTGTGCGCCTACTACAGACGCTTCGTCAAGAAATTTTCATGAATAGCCGAGCCGCTAACGCACCTCATGAAGACAGACGTGCCATTCAAGTGGGAAACGGCGCAAATCGAAGCATTTCAAGAGCTGAAAACGACGCCTTCAGATGCTTCCGATATTAGCGCATTTCGACGAATACGCTGATACGGAAATCCACACTGACGCAAGCAGCGTAGGACTCGGTGCCGTCCTTGGGCAGAAGACTGATGGACTGGAGAGGGTCATCAGTTATGCTAGCCGGTCGCTATCAAATGCAGAAATCAACTATTCCACAACAAAAAAGGAGTGCCTGGCCATCATCTAGGCTACATCGAAGTTTCACCCCTACCTCTACAGCCAACCCTTCAAAGTTGTGAGCGACCACCATGCCTTGTGTTGGCTAGCTAACTTGAAGGACCCTTCAGGTCGCCTTGCACGGTGGAGCCTACGACTTCAAGAATTCGACATTACCGTCGTTTACAAGTCCGGAAGAAAACACTCCGATGCTGACTCCCTGTTTCGAGCCCCTGTCGACCCACCAACGCAGGATGGCCAGGAGGATGACTGCTTCTTGGGAACCATAAGTGCCGACAACTTCGCCGAACGACAGCGAGCGGACCCAGAAATCAGGGGCCTTGTGGAGTACCTCGAGGGCAGGACCACCGTTGTTCTGAAGGTACTGACGCGGCGACTGACATCGTTTTTCTTGCGCAACGTTGTCCTCCTAAAGAAGAACTTCTCGCCGCTTCGAGCCGATTGCCTTCTCATGGTGCCCTCGACATTGCGACCGGAGGTCCTCCAGGCTCTGCACGACGACCCGACGTGTGGACACCTGGGTGTTTCTCGCACACTCGCACGCATACAGGAAAAGTACTACTGGCCTCGCCTTGCCGCCGACGTCACTCGTTATGTAAAGACCTGCCGGGAATGTCAGCGACGCAAGACACCGCCGACTAGGCCAGCCGGACTTCTGCAGCTTATCGAGCCACCTCAATGGCCGTTCCAGCAAATCGGGATAGACTTACAGCATAGACCGCTTATAACGTAGGTCGCGGGAGCCGGGAAAATCCGCATTATAAGCGGTACTGCATTATAACCAAAACGTCATTTCAAAGGCTTATTCATATGCCGGTACTATTGTAAACTCACCTTTAATAAGTCTTTGACAAGGCAACATGCAATAAGGCATGGGAATGCACACCAAACAAACAAAAATTTATTTTTCAATGGAAAAATGCCGTGATACTTGTCTGGTGCTGAGCCTTCACAGCATTGTGCACCATTTCGTCTTCAACGGCAATGATATGCTGGAGAGCTTTCTCGCTCAAGTTCTGCGTGCAGAACAACTTAAGTTTACTGACATAATCCAGAGCATTCCTGGATGAAAGTTCTGGTGTGCGGTCCTCCTCATCGGTATCGTCGTCCGCTACCTTGTCACCGCAATCCTGCACAGCTACCACGATTGCCTTTTTGCCCACCTTCAGAGGTGTTGGCGGCGAGTTCCATCGCTTTGTTTTTCTTTTTGTAGAATGTGCATCGGGGTGCGCTCTTAAGAGAAACCGCACTGTACCCGGTCTGTCGTCGCGCGCGCCCGCATACTAAGCGGTACGCTAGCACATTGAACTCAATGGGAGGTGAACTGGTGGTCACAAAAAACCGCATTATATCCAGTCCCGCACTATAGGCGGTTACGTTATAAATGGTCTATGCTGTTCTGGGGCCGTTCCCGACGTCCAATACCGGAAACAAATGGATTGTCGTAGCTACCGACTGCCTCACCCACTACGCCAAGGCAAGGGCACTGCCGCCGAGGTAGCGAAGTTCTTCGTTGAGAACAACATCCTGCGTCATGGTGCCCCAGAGGTCCTCATCACCGAAAGAGGTACGGCGTTTACTGCTGACCTAACTCAGGCAATACTGAGATACAGCCAAACAAGCCACCGCCGGACCACAGTGCACCACCCACAGACCAATGGCCTCACCGAGCAGCTAAACAAGACCATCGCCGACATGCTGGCCATGTACGTCGACGTTGAACACAAGACGTGGGATGCCATCCTTCCATATGTGACCTTCGCATACAACACGGCCATGCAAGAAACGACGCAAACAACGCCGTACAAGCTGGTCTACGGAAGGAGCCTAGTAATGACGCTCGACGCAATGCTAACAACCGCTACCGACGAAGACGATCTTGACGTCGCCACTTATTTGCAACGCGCCGAAGAAGCTCGACAGCTCGCCCACCTGCGCATCAAGAACAAGCAGAGGGCCGACAGCCGTCACTATAATCTTCGACGACGCCACATGGAGTACCGACCCGGTGACTGTGTGTGGGTCTGGACGCCGATACGCCGATGTGGGCTCAGTGAAAAACTTCTTCGGCAATACTTCGGGCCATACAAGGTGCTTCGACGACTTGGCACCCTTGACTAAGAGGTCATCCCAGACGGCATTACGAACTCCCAGCGACGCAGCGCACGACCTGAAGTCTTCAATTTTATGCGCCTTAAGCAGTTTTTTGCACGTTAGCGAACCTGGGGACTCTACTTTTTCCTTTGATATTGTAATTTATTTGTGTATGCACTTTTTTTTCCCCCTTCTATGTTATGTCGCAAGCATCAGGACAATGCTTTTTCAAATGGGGGCAATGCCACGCCCGCTTCTTGTTTTATTTTGATGTATTCGGGTTTGACCTGCAAAGACAGTTATCAACGCTCGACGCTGACCGCGCCGCAGCGATCGAGAAGCTTCGCGATTGTAGTAGATCGCTTTGTTAAGATTGCGCGCAGGACGCATATAGTCTAGATTATTCTAGAGCTTGCGCGACCACCAGTGATAAGACTGGAAAGTTCGATGCGTGATGTATAAAAGACGGTGCGTCCCAGCCATGAGCACTTTATCGATGGCCGACGCCCTGTTCGCCGCTATCAGTGTACAGCGTGTATTGCAGTAGTTCGAGTTTTCATTTCCCGGCCACAAGTTCGGCCAAATAAACAGTTACATCTTGAACACGCCGACTGCTGTCTTCATCGACGTCATGACCACGTGACAATATTATACTCCTGCTACACCAGATAGGGTCTGTTGCCTGTTTGCACTTCCTATTTTAAGTTCACCTTCCCTGCTAAGCACCTCATAGACAACACCCAGACAGGCTTTTGGTGTGATCATGTGTGTGATATCTTTTCTTTTTTTCACGTTTCCTGTAGCATAAGTTAGCTGAAAGTCGGCACTAGTCCTCGTTGGTCCCTTGTTCTTGTGTCCCTTCCACGCTGTTAATGCAATCGTGGAATACCAAACAGCCCTGTCATACACCTTGCCATCGTTTACTCACTTCTGGGCTATAATACTTCTGGTTGGAGCCTAGCTTAAAGAGGTGTCTACTTGAGACAAGTTGACTTTGGTCAGAAATAGTCATTGTTGTAGTACTCTTTTATGAAAACTTTGCGAAGAGGCCCAGGGAGGCGTCGTAAAAAGACCAGAAAGAAAGGCCAGCTGCGTACCTGGCCGGTGCTGCGGTGGCCTGACGTGCGCAAGCCGCAGCAGATCGGCGTGCGTCCACCGGTGTCGCCGCACCACACGCGTCGTCTGCGCCGCCAGCTGCCGGGCTCCACTGCCCTCCGTAGCCGTGTACCACCGGGACACGGCTCGCCGGTGAGCACGGCCCCAGCCCGTTCCCTCGCTCACCTCCTCTAGATAGCGGGTGACCGCAAAAAGCTGCGCAGGGCACTTACAGATCTGCGGGACGGACAAAGTGGCGGTCAGTGACCGGCCCGGACACGGCAGTACAGTTCATCATCATCGGCATGACCACGCACACTGCAGGGCAAAGGCCTCTCCGATGTTTCGCCAATCAACTCGGTCCTGTGCTTGCTGCAGCCACATTATCCCCGCAAACTTCTTAATCTCATCTGCCCACCAAGCTTCCTGCCTCCCCGTCGCACGCTCACCTTCTCTTGGAATCCAGTCTGTTAATTTCTCCTTGATTTCGACAAAGATGTGCTCAGCACCCAATTGTTTCCCATATGGGGTAAGTTGCAGTACGTACAGGCTGAGTAACAAGTGCACGACTACGGCCTGTGTGGCTCCTGCACCTTCGGTGACCTCACCTCAGTGGCAGGTTCTGTTGCTGAGTACCAAATCCCACGTTTAATTCTTTACCTCCCAGCGTTCACTATGTCTAATGAAACCTCCTGCAAAGACCACCAGATTTACAATTGCTGATGTTGACAATGTGTTTTGGCAATGTGCGAGGGCTGCATTGATGGTTATTCGATAGCTCACCATAGGTGTCAGCATCTGGATACACGCTTTTCCTGCTGCCCTGGTCACAAACCTCTGGGCTAATGAAATGGGAATGCGCACTGACTGCAATGATGACAGGGCCGAGATAACACTTCTTCTCTAGTTGTAATGTCTCTGCAGATTGTTCCATTGTAATGTCTGATCTTGTTGCAATCGACCATTCCCATAGTTTGTGCCCCAAGATTACACTGATTTATTTCCAAGAAAACACAAGAGTTGCTGCACCAAAAAAAAAAGGAAGAAAGGTAATTATGTTTTGGCTTTTCTTGGTGCCAAAACTGAAATCTGATTATATGGGACGCAACACAGTAGGTAACTGTGAATTAGTGTTGACCTTCGAGGCTTTAAAGTACACCCAAAGCCTATTTTTCCGACCATCCATTGGTGCGTGGTTACCGCGGCCAGGATTGAAACCATGACCAAAGTCATAGCCACTTAGCTGTGGTTTTGCTGCAAAAGTACAACCCCTCGAATGGTATATCATGCTCTATGCAAATTTTCACTCGTTGTGTCCAATATGGCGATTGCAAATTTTACTGCACTTGCTTCGGTTTTGCATTCGATCAAGGGCAGCTAACCATGCAAAGTATTCGAAAACTACTAAAATAATACTTGCATTTGTGAATGACGAATATTCAGCACCAGATTGCACAGGATAATATCCACGTTGTTTTTTGGATGTTTAGAATATTTGCACAATCCAAGCATTTTCGCAGGCAACTTATGTATGCGTCTAGTGTTTTACATCTTCACTACAACTACGTGAGACATTTGCTCCTTCATCTTTCGGGATAAACTGGCAAGAAAGCCTCAGTTTTAAGTTCATTAACCTATAGGCTTTTCTGAATACGTTCAATAAGTGTTGCAGGGCCCCTTTAATTATTCTCCAGTTATCACGTCACAGCAACTAGCTCAACATTTATGCTCTACTGTGCAGAGCACACTTGCCTGTGGAAAAGCAGTGTAAGCAGCTGCCTTGGTGGGTCGATGGTCCGAGGCCGCGACAGAGTGCCAGTGCATACGCTATGGCTTCTGGGCACGCTGCCTGCCGCGGAGAGTTCTCGTCGGTGTTGTCGACCAGTCGGAGGAGTTCCTGCAACACCACGGCTGCCATCGTCCCCTCAACCAGCGCGTGCAGTGTCGGCGCGGACTCGCTCGAAAACTTGGCACCGGCTGCACCCACCCCGCCGGCCTGGTAGCGACTGCCCTCGAGGCCCGTGCGCAGGAAGCGCCGTAGCCGAAGCAGGCTGTCGTCGACACTGCCGCCCATTGCGAGGAGACCTGCATGTGACAGTGAAAGACTTGCAAGGATGCTTGAGCTTCGCCTTCAAGAGTAGAACGCGACAGCGTAATCGGGCCCTGTTCGCATCGTCTCCCATTCGCTAGCCTCGCTTCGCTTCTTCAAGGACACCTCAACCGTATCACGAAGAAAATAACTTTTCACCATTTTAGACTATCCCAGAATGCTTACTGCAAGTGCAGTTGCGAAGTGCCCACTACACCATAACTTTTCATTTTTGCAGATTAGCAAAGTACCCACTATGTCCGTAAGGCACTACGTGCACTTATTCATCTGCACACTTTGTTGATGCGGTTGATGATGATTAATTATGCGAGAGCGCTTTGTAATGGGTGGGCCTTTAAACCACCCACTCATTGTGCAATTCAGATGGCGGGACACCTGGTGCAATTTTATGCTTCTGCCACTCGATTTTACAGCTGTTAACACGGCTCCTTGCATTACACAACACCTGCATAGTTTTTTTTTTTCCGAAACAGTTTCAAGCACTGGTAGGCAAGCACACATGCTTGCAACGCAGAAGACCTGGGTTCGATTATGGCTCAGAGCCATGACTTTTATTATTTGCATTTTTTGCAATTTTTCGCTTATAGACAACACTGATTCAATTTCTGCGAAACGAGCTCTTTAGCGCTATCGCACGAAAAATTGACCCCAAGCCAGTCTTTTCTGGTGCAAGCTGTACAGTTGGTCAGTATGCTTATTCAATTTTTAAAAAGTTGAAGCAATTTTATTTCCTTCATTCCCCATTTATGAGAAAACTCAATAAATGTTTCAAAGTTGCATAATCTTTTATTGTAAGGGACTGCAGACTCTATTTAAGGAAATTCAACACATTAATCATTGTTAAGTGGTTGGAAATGGAATTATTTCCATATCTCCAACCATTTGTTATGACAAACTATGAATAAATAAATTGAGGCTGCATAATTAAGGCACTGCATACTCTGCCGAGAGAAAGTAAAAGTTGTAGCATCATCCCCCTTGGCATTCTCCAGTGAGTGCTTATAATTACAGCAACCACATCTTGACTTAGCAAGTAGCAATTTATGCCACACTTCATAACAAAAGCAATCAAAGCATCGGCTCAGTGCACACACATAAACTAAGTAATAGTCACAGACATTACAATAAAAAATAAACTCTCTGCTCATCACTGCTTTGACAGAGCATGGCACAGAGAATTTTCAGTGATATGTGGTATTGTCTTCAATAAAGTGGTCATGTGCATTGCAGTAAAATAAAGCAATGCTTGGCAATCAAATAATCAAGCTTACATACAGCTGAGGATAAAGCGCTATCTTGGAGCCAACTCCAAATGCTGCTCATTTAAATACATGTAAAATGCAGAAGTGTGTAAATTAGACAAATGATGGTCCAATTTGAATGAAGTCTCTGTCATATGGCAGAAGGTTAACGAGCGTATTGGTATACCATAGGCGTAGCCAGAGTTGGGTTGTTCAAATCCCCCCCCCCCCCCAAATTTTGCAGTTGCACATGCAAACACACATACATACCTATAGGAGGGTCGCCCCCCCCCCTCCCCCAAGGTATAAAATCTCAACTATACCCCTGTGTTGTACGTAACATGTACTTCCTAGAATTTTTCTCAGCCAGTAATGTACTACCAAGAAAATCTCACCTACAATCTCTTCAATCCTTAAGGGCATTTTCGTTCCTACAGAAGGTGGCGTTTATTGTTCCTACATTTTTGTCCAGATTGACCATGAACTATTTTACAAAGTGAAGCTTTCTTTCTCAACCTCTTTAGGTTTCGCTGACCGTTGCTGCTTCTGTCTAAGCAAATAAGTCACACTTAAAAAAAAATACAACAAAGCAGCAGATCCAATGCGACTGCACCTAACTTCTGACATATCATTTGCAAGCTAGTCATGTAACTTATAGTTTTTGTTTCCTGTTTCTTATATTCACATCCAGTTTGTACATTTAACATCCTTCCTGTGCTACACTTCACTTCCCGTAACAGTCCAGATAAGGAATTCCTCTGAGACAAGTTCGGTCAGGAATGAGCATTGACGCAGCGGCAACATTTCGATGGAGGCGAAATGCTAGAGGCCCGCGTACCTAGATTTAGGTGCACGTTAAAGAACACCAGATGGTCCAAATTTCCGGAGTCCTCTACTATGGTGTTCCTCACAATCATATCGTGGCTTTTGGACGTTAAACCCCAACAATTATTAATGATCGTCGATTATGTGTGCATTGTACCTAGACACGGAAAGTGGGTGAAAGGTGCCCAGCAAGATATAAGTCACAGTTGTACTGCTAATGTTTCTTTTTCTGGCAACTTGAAGTACTGTGTATTTCACTAGGAAAGGCTCTCTTGACATCTCGCAAATATGGCGAAATCACTACAAGATGAAAGGTTCAAATCATCAAGTAAAAAAAGTAAATTTTTTTTAGTGTGCCGGCAGCACAAGACGTTGAGAAGTGCGCTGGCTGGAATGTCTCCCAATGACACATTGGCCAATGATGTCCAACGTCACTGAGATGATTCACCAAAACTTGTAATGTACATTGTTTGCAAATAGGACATACACTGATGATTACATTACTAGGGGCCTTTTGAATCTGCCCTTACATGAACTTTAAAACACAATTAAAATATGTTTTAGGCTGTATTTGTGACCGATACTGTACGATGACACCTAATATACTCATAGCAATCAGATGTAACAGTCACAATGTGTTCAAATTTTTGTACCACTACTCTGTCAAGAGAATGTGAAATGGGCATAGCGCAAGTTGCGACAATAACATTCCTCGAGGCAGCCAATTAGAGGCGCTACCAGCATATCAAACATAACAATTAACCAAGGCTTGCCTTGCATAAATATTCAGATGCCAGAGCACTTTTTCCGAGTGCAATGAAGTTTTGTATCAGTAGTAGCAGCATGCAGATGGGATTCAAGAGGCCTTTGAGGTGGTTGAGGGTGAAAGCAATGCAATGGCTACTTGCTTAGTGTAAGCATACTAACCTTTCATAGATGCTAAAAGGTGGATCAGTTAAATGTTTCCTCAGGCCAGACTAAAAGGGCACCTTCTGAGTTCCAACATGAAACAAAATGTTTCATGCCATCGATAAGAAAGAACACTTGAAAAGATGCTTTTGTTTAGCACAGCCTTTTAGATAAGTGCACATAGCTGAGCAAATTGACATTCCCCCATGTTCACAACCAGGCAGATCATAAGAGACTGCCCTTCAATAAAAAAAAAAAATCCTTGGCTCATATTCTTGAATTGTATGAATAACTTGAAGAAAAGAATAATGCTTAGAGCATATTGAGAATTAAGCACCAGAAGAAAGGAGCACCACGTCAAATTACAGCACAGGCATTATGTAGAACAAAGGTTTGTTATATGCCATATGTTATATGCCACTAAATTGCTCGCATGACAAAAGGAGTTCAAGTGAACGGGAATTCAAGAGTTCAATGGTGAAGATCAAACAGAAGGAGGCTTGCGACCAGAGCATTAGAAGAACGAGCATGACATAAAAGAAGTCATATTTATTGGCCCTTAATAGCGTTGCTAAGGAAAACGGCAAATTCCACTAATATATATAAATTAGTTACAGCCTATTACACCACAAAATAATGAAAATACTAAGATGGCAAACAGTCAAGTTACCCTGTCATTGTGTTCATCACAATAATTGCTGTCATCGCCATATGATTGCAGTATTGTGAAACGTCTAAGCACCACTCCTGTGTATGTCCGAACACCTCGGCCTGCCCATTTTTAAAACTTCGATCTGCGAATAGACTTCGAACACATTGAGGCAACCAACAATACTATGGGAGAAATGTGCTACAACCGTAGCCTTACAAGAGGAAATAAAATGCATATCTTTTTACAATCATATATATTGCTTTCTAATGAGAATAAAAAGAATACATTATATTACATACAGCAATATTCACACATTCGATTACAAATGTGCAGCTTAAATGTGTACTCACTGAATTAACTTTCATTTAGTCACATTATACGAGAGAACAGGTTGTCTTCATTAGAAATGCCATATTTTGTGTGGTATACGTGGACATGTTTTTTCTAGTAGAATCTTTTTATACTTTCGTGAAATGCTAAGTGAGCACAATTTTGTTTTCATTTTCATGTTACTTTTCATGCTGTGGTCTTCTGATATGGCTATTAAAAATTTTTTAAAATAATTCTGGGGCTTTACAGGCCAGAACCACAATATATGCACATTGTAGTGGGAGTTAATTTTGACCAGCGGTTCTTTAATGTGCTTCATACCCAGCGAAATAGGCATTGTGGTGGGGTTTCCAATGGCACGACAATAACACTAGGGTTTTCAGAGACAATTTTAGTCCATGGTTATTCCCAGTAATTCCGTATGTACAACAGTATCCAATCATTCCATCAATATGATTCACGACAAATGCAGCAAAGACGGCTGCAAACCTGCCAGCCTTTATGCTCTCCTGCTGTGAAAGACCATGCTTGGACGCTTCTGTCACCTTAGCTTCAATTTTTCAGTTTCAAAGTTAAGCTCGTTGCTTTGTATTTCAGTTTAGATTAACCTTTAGAATATGTCACAATGGCATTCTCATCGCGCTCACAACGTCCCCACAGGGTAAATTATAGGGAGTATGCACTGAAACTGAGCCGCAATGTGGCGCTGCGGTGCCCCGAGCTGGGCGCCATTTTTGCGGTTCTCGTGCAGCAGACGACCCACGCTTGCTACTGTGTTTGCTGTGTGTGCGCGCTAGGTGTTGTGTGGTGTTTCCTTGCCTTCCGTGTACTCGCGTGTTTCATTAACGATAGTACGGCGTTGGAACTGTCCCCTACTACTGCGTGTTGCACGGATCTAGTCATTTGCCTGGCTGTGCAAGCGATCGCCATGTTGCTGCAGTGAAAAGATGCTGTTCAGCAACTACGCCAAGTCGCTGTCTGATCCCGAGCGCAGGAGATACCACATCAAAGTCGCAAAATGCGGTAGCGACGACCCCTTGGCGCTTTCCGATGACCAGTTCACGAACGATGTTGGCTGCTATCCCAGCGTAGACCGTGTGGATATCAACGATTATCTTGTTCACGGGACAAGTTTCGTGATGCGGGAGCAGCTTAAGAGCTACAAATCCTTGGAGGCTCACAATTATGTCACAAGCGGCCTCGTGGAGCCCCAAGGGTGAAAACTCTTCGTGATGGCAACATCGTCGTCGTTTCAGAGGTAGGCTGTACATATTGTACCGCATGTTCCCGACTTAACGGCTTGTTCTAGGTATCCGTAAAGTTAGTGATCGGGTGGTAAAGCTTGCTATCAGTCGCTGATGTGGCGCCCAGCCCATCGCACTTTCTTGCCGCTATCACTAGATGGGCAGCCAAGTTGTCGCTGTGTTTCGCGTGTTTTTAGCGCTTGGAGCAGGGGCGGCGCCAGGATTTTGATGCTAAGGGAGGGGGGCACCGAAGACAAGCGAGTTCCTTCAGGGGGGCAGGGAACATATGCGTTGTGTTTTGACCATGTTTGCTCGAGGGGGCAGGCAGAAATTTAGGGGCAGCTCCAGCACCCCCCCCCCCCCCGCGGCTCCCCTGGCTTGAAGTAGTAGTGCTCTAAAAATCTAATCGCCGCGTGCTGAACACTGATTTTCTTACTATCTGCGCAGGTCCGCCACTCACAAGCGTTTTAAAGAAAAGCCGCTGCTGCCGTGGCTACTAATCAAGCCTGATGGTGAAGTTCTGTGCGCGCACTGCACGTGCATGGCTGGCCTTGGCGAGGCGTGCTCACACGTTGGAGCAGTGCTCTTTTACTTGGAGGCAGCAGTGACACGCCGGGATGGTCGATCATGCACGGATGGACAGAATGCATGGCTGCCACCGCATCCAGCCAATCTGGAATGCCGACCAGTGGCAGAGATGGACTTTGCATCTTCTTTGCATCGTCTCGTTGTTTTAACTGCAACACATTGGCTGCACTAGCGCGCCTCCGCTGCTTGAGTCGCTCGTACCTGAAATAAATTAGTTCACAATCACTCGCTTAACGGCGTAAAAGAACAATTCGCACCTGTTGCTAGCGCTTCTTTTAGCGTGCGTTGTGGACTTGTAGCCGAGATTGAGGCTCGGCGCCCAGTCGGGATTGGCCTCGTCCATCGAATAAGCTGGTCTTCCTGAAATGTAACGTATGCTGCAGTGCTGTACGTAAAATATAACGCCGAGGAAATGCATTTTATGCTGCTGCCGCGCTCACATGTGATGAAATGAGCCCCGCAAACGCGGTAGTGCGTCACCGATTCTTCCAGGTCTTCGCGACGAATTCTGCTCAGCCATAGAGCTCTCCGCTTTGACGACAGCTCCGTTGTCTTCGCACACTGTCCTGATATAACTTTCGGCACGACATAGAACCCTACCCGTTGAAAGTTCTCGTCTTTGGGGCTGTTTCTTGTGCGGTTGGAGCAACCGTAAACAGCGCAGTTCACCATAGCCGATTGACGCAGCTCGACGCGCAACAACGTCCTGCGGCTTTGGCACTTTTACAAGTCCATGCAACACGCAGTGGTAGGGGACAGTTCCAACGCCGTACTATCGTTAATGAAACACGCGAGTACACGGAAGTCAAGGAAACACCACACAACACCTAGCGCGTACACACAGCAAACACAGTAGCAAGCGTGGGTCGGCTGCTGCACGAGAACCGCAAAAATGGCGCCCAGGATGGATGGATGGATGTATACGGCTGTGCCCTTTAGATCGGGCGGCGGCTCACGCCACCTAGCCATAAAGTTAAGTACTATCACTATGTAGTGAAGGATTGCAATTCACTCGTGCCTTGATTGTAGCCACCAATCGGTTAGCCTCCTCCTGGTTATTTCTACTCGTTTAAAGTCTATTTTGCCTTCACTGTCCCTAAACCCCAATGCTTTGAAATATTCCGCGCCATTATCTTGGACTGTAGGGTGAAGCCCTTTACAGAACATTATCAAATGTTCAGCCGTTTCCTCCTCCTCTCCACACGCACTACATAACGTGTCTGTGCCTTCGTATTTGGCTCGGTAGTCTTGGTCCGCAATACTCCCGTCCTGGCCTCAAACAGCAGAGAACTACCCCGAGAATTATCGTAGATCTTTCTTTTGCAATTTCTGCTTGAAAGTTCGGTAGGTCTAAAGTGGTGCTGGGCGAGTTGGTACGACATTATTGGAGGGAAACAGCGAAAGACGAAGGACCTTGTCAGGAAAGGGAGGTTGTTATCTGTCAGAGTGACTGCATGCGCAATGAGCTTGCTT
>NC_051181.1:84238273-84285701 GCF_013339695.2 Rhipicephalus sanguineus | reverse complement strand
CTAATTGGTCTATCCTCATCCGTTAGGGTGCATGCATCGCTTCCTTGTTTAAATTTTTCTGTCATCATTGTTCTTATAAATTCCATTGCCTCATCCCCTTCTAGCCTAACCCCTTGAACTGTAGTTATAAACCTTTGTTCCATGCTTGTCTTATTACTCAGAGAATTGAGATGGTTCCAAAACTTTGCAGCTGCCTTTCTATCCTTTTTGTTTACTTCCGCCATCCATTGGGCCCCCTTTCTTCTAATCTTTTCATTGATCAGATTGGAAGCTTCCCTTCTGCAGCTCAAAAAGTTGCCCCATTTTCTTTCGACATCATCTTCCGGTTCACCCCTCTGTTTAGCATGCCTGTGTTCTCTGGAGGCTTCCTGACGTCTTACTATGGCTCTCTTAACTTCCTCATCCCACCAGCTCTTGGGTTTGTGTCTCCTTTTCCCGGTTGATTTGGCTCGTACCTTAGCAAGCTCCAACTCAAACAGTCTAGTTAGATTTGTGTACGTCCACACTGTTTTAGTATCCTCGGTGATTACTTTCTCAATCTCTTTAGTTGCTATTTCTATTTGCCTTTCTGAATAAATATTACCCTGTGGTTGCTCATATTGCCTCCTTCCTATTTTCATTTCTCTTCCAAAACTCAGCTCGGGGCACCGCAGCGCCACATTGCGGCTCAGTTTCAGTGCATACTCCCTATAGGATTGTAGCTACATTCATATAAGATATGACGCGTTCAAATATCGAAATTCCGCAGTAAGCTTCGGGTATTTCGCGATCAAACAAAAAAAAGGGGGAAGAGCGAAGAGCTGTGATCATTCTTCTGCCCCGTCGTGACGATGAGTAGGAAACATCGATTCCAATACGGCGCCCTTTGCAAACGGCGAGCTGCCACACAGGTTCACAGACATTTAGACACGCCCACGCCAATTTCCGCGGTCACAAAAGCACTTAAGCGTGCAGGCATACTGCGCCTTTCGAATCGTACCCGAAGCGCGGTAACACGAAACTCCAGCGCGAAGAGCTCGAGCTGGCAACTCGCTAAACGACCGCACGGAGCTCTTACCCCACTTTCGAAGGGAAAGAAAATAATAAGAAAACCCAGATCGGTTTCTGCGGGCGAAAGAGCGGCTTTTGCGCTGAGCTTCGCACGCCGACTGCGATGGACAACAATCACGGGCAGAAGCGGACATTTAAGTGCGCCTGTGAAATTTTCAGTAACCCATTAGTAGACGGTAAAACGAGGTTTCCACGGTGACACGCATGCGAGACGGGCGAGAGAACTAGCGCTGCAGCCGCACTACAAACTCGTCGTAAGTTGCGTCTTTCTCATCGTGATGGCGTTTTGTCGATTCTAACTGTCGCCCTCGACAAGTAGCGCGTTGACAGGCTGCATTTCGGTGTATTTACCTGGAAGTTAGGGCTTTGGGACGGTACTCGGGCGGCAACAAGTTGTTCACGGAACCAGGCCAGCGCAGGTCGGCCGCACAGCTGACAAAAGAGTCGACATTTAATTTTCGGACCGCAGCTAATGCTAAACACAAAGTAACGTAATAATCAATAAAATAAAAAGTGTACACAACTTCAAGTAATGCAGAATAAATAATAACATTAGCATACAGTTATTTTAAAGTTTAGTAACACTTTAAATGTTTAACAAAAAATAAATATTATCTGCGAGCCTGTTGCAAGATGGCGCGGCCCACTGATTGAACTTCGCGCGTGGTGCTGTGTCCACGACGCGGTAATCAAACCGACCATGGGTGAATCTGAGCGATCAGACGCAGATTCACTGCGCAGCCGACTGATGGCCGAGGACGCTTACATGCTTCGCTTAATCGACACGGTGCCTCCGAAGTACTACTTCGATGCTGACACTGTGGAGGCATTGACGGAAGAAGTCAACTCGAAAGTGGCGAGTCGGGTTCAAGGTAATGCTTCGCTCGCGTGTGGCCTGTCGCTGCTTGGCGATTACTTTTTAATGTCCACAATATTAGGAATGCAGGGCAGCGTTTTCTCGTGACATGTCGTGTCTTTCGTGTTTCGCCGACTTTCGCCGAGCTGTCATTTTGATGCTTCCCGTAACTGGCACACGCGTGCTGCAGCTCTCACGATGAATTGAAATGCTGACGAGATTGGAAGTTGTTTGCTGCTGAGCTCACGCGCCAAAGCGTCTGTGATCATTCAACTTTGCTCTGTCATCTCAACTCGCGATCAGCCTAACCGCTTCTCAGGGTGAATTTGTAAAATCTTCGGTATGATTTAATTTGCAGCCACTGATACGGAACGATAACTGCAGAAAATAAGAGAATCGAAGGGGCACCTTCATCTTCCGTGATATTAGCAATGTTTCGTGTACAAGCTAGAATATCTCGACGCAATTGACAACATTCCAATGCCAAAGTTAATATCAATGTTGAGCAAGAAAAATAACAAGTGAGAAAAACACCACGAGTGCTTCCCAGCTTAAGTGCGCATGTTCGACCAATGCAATGTATTGAGTCAATTCTGTGCTGTAGAACTTTGCTGGCAGATATTTTAATTTTTTGCTAATGTCATGGTCCACAAACTTTTTTATTTATTTATTTAATATACCTCAAAGGCCCCCCAACAGAGGGCTTTACATGAGGGTGTGGGCAAACAATGTAGGGTTAATAAAACAATGATTCTATGGCATTTCGAAAGTTATCCGTGTTGGAATGATGGATGACACTTGGGGGAAGATCGTTCCAGTCCCTGGCTGCTTGGGCGAAAAAGGAGTGATGGTGGGCTGTGGTGCAAGCAGGGGGTGGGTAGACGGCCTTGAGGTGACTTGTGCGGGCTGAAGTGCGATGGGCTGATTGAATGGGAGAGTTATAATGAAACGCATGATACATTTTGTGATACAATGATAGCCTAGAAATCTTACGGCGTAGTTCAAGGTTAGGTAGACCTGCTTTTCTTTTAAGGTTAGTAACACTGGTATGATATGAGTAATCTGAGTAGATGAACCTAACTGTGCGGTTTTGAATTACTTCGATGGACTTACATAGGTTAATTTGAGGTGGGTCCCAAATGGCGGATGCGTACTCTAGTTTTGGGCGAATGAGTGTTTTGTAGGCTAGTAATTTGACTGATGGAGGCGCAAGATGTAAGTTACGACGAAAGTAACCGAGAGCTCTGTTAGCATTGTTAACTATTTTACTTACGTGAGAAGACCAGTTTAGATTCTGTGAGATGTTAACACCAAGATATTTAATGGAACTTAGGGAAGAAACTATGGAGCCATTAATATTATAGTTAGCGGCAGGTAAGTTATGGCGTCTGTGAAATGAAACGAGTGCAGTTTTATTAGTATTTAGGACCATGAGCCATTTGCGACACCACTCGTCGAGTTTTAGTAGGTCATGCTGGAGAGTAATTGTATCTGAAACGTTAGTAATAGGTCGGTAGATTACACAGTCGTCAGCAAAGAGGCGGATGTTAGACGAAATATTATCGGGTAAGTCATTGACGTAAATTAAAAAGAGGAGGGGGCCTAGAACTGTACCTCGAGGCACACCGGAGATTACGTTAGAAAGGGATGAGGGCGTGTCGTTAGCTTCTACAAATTGCTGACGGTTAGTGAGGAAGTCTTGAATCCAATTGTAGACAAGTTGGTTAAGGTTTAATTGAGAGAGCTTTAGTAGTAGGCGGTTGTGAGGAACTTTGTCAAAGGCTTTCTCAAAGTCAATAAAAAGGGCGTCAACTGGTATGTTAAGGTCTACGCTAGCGCTTAGGTCATGGATGAATAGTGCAAGCTGAGTATCGCATGAAAGTCCCTTTTGGAATCCACGTTGGTTAGGATGAAAAAATTTAACTGAGGTAAAGAACTTAGCAATTTGCGAATGAATTATATGTTCCATTATTTTTGAACAGATGCTGGTTAGGGATATGGGCCTGTAACTAGATGAACCTGGCTTTGGAACCGGAACGACCTTACCCACTTTCCAGTCGTGAGGAACGATGCCGGATGAGAGTGATTGCTGAAAAATATGAGAAAGAATAACACTGGTAATTTCTTTGGTGTTTTTCAACACCTTAGCATTAATACCATCGATGCCGCAGGATGATGTAAGTTTTAACGATTCGATGATTTTCTGGATGCCCTGAGGTGAAAAAATGACGTCTGGCATGGTGGGGTAGTTGTGGGGGGAGACATCAGGGAGGTTTCCGATGGGCTCTCTGGTAAAAACTGAAGAAAAGGTAAGGTTTAGTGCTTCTGCTACTGCGTTATTCGGGATAGGTTGTCCGGTATGATCCATTATTGATATGCATCTGTTTTCGTTCTGTGGGTTAATCACTCTCCAGAATTGTTTTGGGTTAGTGTGGAGTAAGTTGGGCAAGGTAGTATTATTAAACAGCCGCTTCGCTTTATCGACGGCAGAGCAGAATAGTTTCGCGGTGGCCTGGTATTTTTGCCACGCCACAGGATTGTTAGTGTTTTTTGCGGTGCGAAATTGCCGTTTCTTTTTGTTTTTCAGCCTCTTGAGTTCAGGGCTAAACCAGCGGGAGGTGCTACGTTCACTAATTGTAATTGTTGGAATGTAAATACTGATTAGCTCATTCATTTTAGATTTAAACATTAACCAATTTTCTGTGATAGATCGCTTGTTAAAATCTTTAACTAGAAACTGCCAAAATTTCGTTAGTTCTTTATTGAAGTTATTGTAATCGCCCTTATCGTATAGGGTAAGTTTTTTGTGTGTTTTTTCTGCGCGGTTCAGCCTACATTGGAAGGTGCCATGAATGACCTTATGGTCGCTGATTTCGTCGAGGTATGAAAGCGGGGTAATTCTATCGGGATGGGTTGTTAATACTAAATCAAGTATATTGGCGGTATGTTTAGATTGCCTCGTTGCTGCATTAACAATTTGAGTTAAAGCAAATGTTAAACACGTATCGACGAAGTTGCTTTCAATGTTTTGTTTTGATGTGAGGAGGACGAGGTCAGACCAATCTATGTTCGGAAAATTGAAGTCACCGAATAAGACAACTGGGGCATTAGGAAACCGAGTTTTTAGTGATTGTAGCGCGTCATGAAACATATGTATAAATGTGCTGTCGGAATCAGGTGGACGATAGCATGCACCTAAGACTACGTGGGGTTGAACGGCTTTACAGCACACAAAGACCATTTCGAGTGAGGTAGGTAGATCGATACGGCTGCAGCTAAGGTCACGGTGAGTAGCAATGAGCACGCCACCACCACGCCGGCCATCTCGGTCGGTACGAAAGATACTGAAATCTGGGTAAGAAGGAAATATTTCAACGTTATTGATAGACGAGTTTAGCCACGTTTCTGTTAGCACTATAACGTTAGAATCCGAAGAGTCGATTAAACTGGATAGGATATCTCGCTTTGGTAGTACGCTCCTGATGTTAGTAAAAAGAAACGAGAAATAGTCCTTGGGACCGTAAGGGCAACCACTATTTAACTGCTACGGGGCGCGAAGAACGACCTGTTGACCAACCGGGTCATACACGTAGGTGTTCTTCCCTGCTACGAGTTTGTTGTGACGAAGGCTGCTGGAAAAATTTTGCGTTTTCTTGAACTCGACCAGTTTTTTACGGGCTAGGCGTGTAGCTGGTGAGAAATCTTGCGCAACATTAACCTTGGGGTGCTTGTTGTCTTTGCTAGTGGTCAGTTTCTTAGGTCAGTTTCGTAGTCTTAGGTGCATGCTTTTGCTGTACAGTGCACTGCTGTTGAACTACTACTACTGCCATCCTCCGGTAAAGTTCCTTGGGTATTTGTATGCGTGTACTAAATCTATAGTCGCATGTCCGAAGTGTGCCAGCTGACTGCCTCTGCGAGTTAAAAAAATAGTGCTGTTCATGTGCTCGCCGTTGTTCTTTGATAACTGGATCGCTGACTGTTCTGATTACGACATCAGTCTAGAGTTCGCGCTCATCGGTGCATGCTTGTGTGCAGGCCTGGTGGAGAATTCGGAACATCCTTTTCAACATGCACATAGATAGGACACTAACGTAGAAGCAGGCAGCTGGCCAATAAACTTCTTCAGAGATACCCAGGTTGAGTCAACAGAACATTTATCTGCTAACTAGCTAAACTGAAAAGCAGTGAGTGACGATCACCTTGCATATTTGCCTAGCCTGCCGTGTTACAACTGTGGAAGGGTAATATTTCATATCGAAATAATTTTTTACCCTACATAGTTTAACAAACTTGAACGTTTTATTTTGCCATTGCACAGTACAAGTGGGGCTCTGGATCTATTTGAGCCCTTCATTCCACTGTACCCAGCTGTGCCAATTAGTACATTTTCTGAGATCTTTGGCAATTAGGAAACAAGGTGATAAACATAATCGCAACAGTTTGTTCAAATGAAAAATGCACAGAGATTAGAAAAAAAATGTATGTATCCTGCAATGCATTTTAGCTGTGGACAGCAGTGTTAGAGACCAAAGATTGCTGAATGAAAGCAACTGTGAGGCGTTGCACAGTGCATGTGAAAACTTTGACAGTGATACTTGAAGAAATCATCCCATGCACACGATGTGAATCTCCTTGCATATGTCCAGGAGTATGTGCAAAGATTAGTTGAACGTTCTTTTTAACACATCCATCATTTTAGAACTTCTGATCTGTATGCTTTTGAACATGGGTGTACATGTGCTTATGTAAGATGTCTCACACTTGTCGTGAGTTTGTGTCTTGGTTCAAATACAGATTAACTAGACGTACAATATTTCAAACCGACAATCCTGACCCTCCAGTGCCTGAGTTAACTCAAGGGTCGGCTGTCTTCCTTTCAAGGCTCGGGTGTCAAGAAGGCACACAAAATGGCGCGGCTGGACCCAGGTCTTTTCCAGACTGTCAGCCAGCTACTGCAGGCCAGTGAACCGAAAACCAAGAAGCAACGGAAGGCCAGTAAGTGCTCACCCAGTGGTTTCTTATAACTTGTCCGCAAGTTTCGATCACTGCATGACATCTCTCTTTTAAAATTAAGCATTGCATTTCTGTCTAGATGGCGCATTTACAGGCTAGAGCCGATGATTCGGCTGCTAGTACAGTCTTCTTCCTTCCATACATCAAGAGATAGTAGTGAGAAACCCACCTGTGACAGTGACACTCAAACCTCTTGCTTGGAATCATTGGTACTGAAAAAGATTTTCAGCATCTCGAATGTGGTTGGTTGGTGTTGTTTATATGCCACAATGCATGAGAAGCATCCATGATAGCCACCAGCTGTGCATTCACATCACATTGATTCCTTGAGCTATGCATTTAAGTAGCGTGTGCATAAACGGTTCTGACTCAAAAATTTTGGTGGGACGTTGTTTCGCTGCATTATCTTGCTGGAGGCCTATTGGTCATAACACGGCACATCGCTTGCTGCAGCGCATGATAGATAATTAATTACAGTCTGTTTATTACTGACCAGTCTTAGTTTCGGTTTGGGAGAGCTCCGAGAACAACAAGCTGTCGGGTCTGTGTTTGGGGTCCCCTTCAGGTCACTTTGTATGATGTCAAGGTCGCGAGGTGCGGCATAGTGCTTGATCGGTCACACGAGCTTCAAAATCCATATAAATTATCTTCCAAGCTGTATTCGCTGTTAAGATTTGGTAGATGATATAGGCAAGTTCACGAGAATCGATCCCACCGGCTATCGCAGCTGCGGCTATTGCTAGCTAGCCGGCTATTGCTAGCAACATTACTCAAGTTGAACGGAGTAGTAATGATGGACTCCTCGACATTGTCATAGTAGTTATGAGTCCGGGCTTAATAATAATTGTTGGGGTTTAACGTCCCAAAACCGTGATATGATTATGGGGGACACCGTAGTGAAGGGCTGCGGAAATTTCGGCCACCTTGAGTGCTTTAACGTGCACCTAAATCTAAGTGCACGGGTCTCGAGCATTTTCGCCTCCATCGAAAACACGGCCACTGCGGCCGGGATTTGATCCCGCGACCGTCGGCTCAGCAGTCGAGCACCATGACCACTAGACCACCGTGGGGGTCATGAGTCCAGGCTTCTTCATGCAAGAGGAAAAGCCTTTTCTCACAAAGAAGAATGGAAGTTGGCAGACTTTTTGTGGCTCAGTTTTCCTTGGCAATGCATACTGGAACGCGTTTGCCTCATTTATGTTGTTGTGTGTGCTCCCTTTCATTTTTATATTATATGAATAAGTGCATTTAGTTGAGACATGTGACCTGATCAGAGCGTGTACTTACTTAACATTCTCCTGCAGAGGCTAGCCTGCACTCGGCTGCGCTGGATCGTGCCAGTTCTCTGGATGAGCTCCGACAGCGGCTCAGTCACAAGATTGAGGCTCTCCGAGGTGAGGACATTGCTCTTGATGTTTCCGCTGCGTCATATATACATGGGAAAAGAGGCCATCAGTGATTTCTTGGGAGTAGAAGCACAGTTAAACATGGCATACGGAAGGCACAGGAAATGTGGCCTTTCATGTTGTCCAGGTTCTTGTGGTTTAAACATTGAATAAGGTGAAATTCGATCACAAGTCGATAGAAATTGAATTGTATTTCTGGTCATTTGGATAAGATAATCCGTGTATATGTGTTCATGCTTGTACTTCTCCAACGTATGAAATGGAATAAAAATTTTAGCATAGAACATTTAGCATTTTAAAATACAGCAGACAACAAACACTGAAGTTATTGCTTGAGCTCCAAGGAATATTTCACGCTTTAGGATGCATATAGTGAAAAATGCCATCTTGATAGCAACATTCACAGCAAGTGTTTCAAAGATGAGTACAAAGTGTGCATAAAGCTGTGTGCCCTTGTGTCACATTTCGTTAAATTAAATGATCGAAGACTAAAGCCCTGTTGAAGGTTGCCAGCGCTGGCACAATGGCCTTTAAAGGGACACTAAAGGCAAATATTAAGTCGACGTTGATTGTTGAAATGGCGGTCCAGAAACCTCGTAGCGCGGCTTTTGTGCCAAGGAAGTGCTTATTTTGAAATAAAATCACGTTTTTAGTGGTCCGCATCGCGTTAGCGCGCTTCAAATCTCCCGCCTGAAAATACGACTCTCATACGTCACTGCTGCCGTGCCCAACGTTGCCCGCTTTTACTGCGCGGCCGCCGACACTAGTAGCAGCCGAGCGGAAGTAGCGGGACCCACAGTATAGCAACAACGGCGCTGCGGCAAAGACTTGCTCGGATGGGCACATTCAAAGCCGTCACCAAGTTGCGGCTGGTCTCGTAATCCTCAGTACGAAAGTGCAGCGAGCACACACGCAGAGGTTTTGACTGTTTAGCACACTGGCGCAATGGCATCACACTAAGCCACTTCGAGCGTAAGGGTTCATTCCGCGGCACCCAGTGAAAAGACACACCGGTTTCCTTGCTGCAGCACTGGCGCTGTGCACCATTCGGGCATCCGGCAATATCACACGCATGCGGCATTTTGTCGAACTTTCTGTCAGAGCGACTTTCACGAGCGCGCAAAACACGCACGGCAGGTGATCCCGAAACTACCACTGAGACGGGCGAGGCACAGTTCGGCGAAAACGGAACCTCTGAACCACGCGTGCCGTTCCCCATGGCAACGCCATGGAGGTTTTGTTTTCCATGAATCAAGCGGAAACGAACAAAAAGCATTTTATTACGTCTTTTGATGCTCGGAATGTTCTTTTTTTACTGCTGCTAGTTTGATTACTAGTGCTTTATTGTAGGCCGACTTCCCTACGTCATCGGGATCACTTCGAAAATGTCCCACTCGTGGCGCTCATCATGTGATACATTTAGCTTAATTTCTCGGTAAGTAGGGCACTGCTGTTGATAATATTGCCGTTTTAGAAGTTGTCATACATTGGGCTTTCACTCTGACATAAATTGTTATTTGTCTTTAGTGTCCCTTTAAGGGGAGACGCGGGTCGAAAAGTCGCGGTTTTCCGAAAAAAAAATTTTTTTTTCAGCTGTATTGGCATTTTTGGCCTATAATCTTTTATTTTTGTAAATATCAAGCTGAAATTTGCACGAGAGGTTATCTAAAAAGGCTTCCAAGTGAGCAGCGGTGACGCGAGAAATGCGCAAAAGTCGCGAAAAATGGTGTAGTTTGCGTCTTTCTGTTGCAAAAATGACGCGATGCCCGCCATTTGCAATCCTGCCCGCATGCAGCGTAAGCTGTCTTCTCCACAATCCACCAGGTGTTATACCCCTGTCACAAGGGGCAACTTAAGTGCACTTTGAGGGAGTGCACTTCGCCTCTAGTGCCATTCGCACGCTGTCACACGGGAACGTTTAGTGACACTCGCTGCAAAGCGCACTTGCCGGCGAGTGCGTTCACCAAACTCACTTCGCCGAGACGGAGTGTCTAGCCTCGACAGCAGTGGCTCGAGAATAAATGAGTTATTATCCAAAGCCGAGTTCATAGCATTTTTGAACTATCGTTTTTCTTTATTAGGAATATTCTTATGCATTAAGACATACTATAACACAAAAAACTACTTTGCTATTCTCGTTCTCGGGCAGTTTACAGCCACTACCGCCAGGGGCATGCCCAGCGCACGCCGTGCAATGGCTGCAGCTGCCGCGTTTGTACGTAAATTATATTTTAAGGGCTGGTTATAGCTGTAACACAGTATTGCTTAAAAGACATTGCCTGAAATAACAAATATCTGTTGTGCTGCTTTATTACCCATCGCCATTACAATCATATCCAAAGTGCACTTCCCTTTCTTGTGTAGCAGCGCGATGCCAAAGTGCCATTCTGGGGGCGTAAGTGCACTCGCTCAAAATGACACTAAACTTGCCCGTGTGACCGGGGTATTAGTCTCGTATCTTCACGCAGAATAAACAAAAAACGTGAAAAACAACGCGTACGTCGAGCATTTTGAATTTCGCGGCACACAGCGCGAGGCCGCCATTGGACGGCGGCGCGCTCCTCCCCCTTCTCCCTCCTATCTCTCCGGCCGGCAAAAGAGCGAAGCCTCAAACGCTGCGGTCAAGCTGTTCTGCGTTTCTTCTGTATTTTCGTGCCATGGCAAGCCCTAAAAATCGCAGTTCTGATGTTCGAAAGTTCAGGACTCGCCACAAGTTATCGAGGGAAACGGCGTCGGACGCTTCCCAAAGCGACAGCGATGGACGATGCCCCCGACGCTCCGATATCGGATAGGCCTAACGCCGACACCTAACCCCGCGACAGTGGTTGTGGAATAGACGCAGCTGTGGAATTTATCAGTGCATCCCAAAAGAAAATTGGATTCTTCGAGAGTGAGCCTAGACCGGTAGGTGCTCCTACAGTCAACACGATGCTTTGAGAAATCGGCGCGCTCACGGCACTTGTGGCGGGTTCGGCATGCCCAACTTGCCGCGAACGGAAGCTCAGCGTCCGAGAGGCGGCTGGAAAGCGCAAAGGACTTTTGGCATTCCTTGAACTGTGTTGTGAAAATTCCGATTGCCCCGAGTCTACGCTTTCGTTTACACACACGTCGAGGCGGATTGAGGCCCAATTTGATGTAAATAGTGATTTTTCTGATAAATGCCAACTTCTCAAACTTTCAAACTTGTTTTTCTCATTTTCATTTTTTTCGACAATTTCACGTTTTGCGGGCAGCTTTTTATAAACTTATGTTTATTGTATAGTAACGAAACTTGGCACACGTATTCTTCAAGGCATGTAGAATGCCAATATCTACTTGAAATTGCAATATCTATCAGCATTAGTTGTGAAAATATTCGGTTACAGTTTCAAAGGAGATTGAAAATAATCAGTTACAAAGTACAATTCTTTTTTCCTTAGTTCCAATATCTCTGCGGAATATCTGGATAGATATTGGCACTTTACAGTCTACAAAGAGTCAAATAAGATTCAACACAATACTTTTACTGAATGTTTAGTACATAAAAGAGTTCCCGCAAAAAGTGTAACATTTTGCCATTGTGTGTGGCATAACTCAACAACTGTAGCAGCTACATGAAAAGTAATGACATATTTGAAATCTGCATGAAAAACTATACATATAACAGAATTTTCAAGTCTATATTACAAGAAATAAAAAAAAGTTGTTTCGAGGGGCGTCTCCCCTTCATGTTTAAAGGAAAGAAGTGTTAATTTCAAGGGCTCGTTTTCTTTGTTATACACAATATTAATGAGCACTAACAGACAATAATTCCAAGGAAAGTATAGGGGATGTTTTTAGTAGTAAATGTAAGGTAAATGTGAAGAAAGAAAAGTGGACGAAAAGATAGCTTGCCGCGGGCAGGGACCGAACCTGCGACCTTCGAATAACGCGTCCGATGCTCTACCAACTGAGCTACCGCGGCGGCCATCCCCCCGTCCACTTTATAGGGTATATATGTAATTTAAACGTGGGAGCGTCAGTCAGCGCCGCCAGTAGCCATGACGGCGAGTGTGGAACACTCTTTTTCTGCCTGTTGGCAGAAAAGAGTGTTCTGACATGCTCACATTTGTCTTCATTCGATCTGCAAGATGAACACCGAGCTATACTGGGAGAAATCACTCGTGTTTCATGAAACACGCCATTTTGCCACTTGCACAAGTTATTAAAATGTGGACACGGTGGTCACTGTCGCAGGTAAGAGGCCTGTGGGAGGTGAGCGCAAGGCCAACAAAAAGGCCGCCAAGCCAGCTGCCAAGCCGACCCAGAACAAGCGACACAAGCCAAGCCAAGACAGCCTACCTGCTGCTAGCAACAAGAAAGCGGGAAAGGCACCCCCGGCTGCTCCCGTCTTCAACCGCGACAGCCACATCGTGTACAGTAAGTTTGAGCTGGCGGACTCGTTAGCTGGGACAGATGCACGTCCCAAAGTTGAAAAGAAGAAGCTAGTCCGTCAGCTGGAGGTGAAGGCGGAAAAGATGAAGAACCTTGAGGAGCGTGACCCAGAACGGGCAAAGGAAGCTCAGGAGAAGCAAAAGTGGCACCGGGCTCTGGACAGGGCAGAAGGAATCAAGGTGGGTGGATAAATTTCTGCTTTCTTTTTCTTAAGAATGATTTCTCACCATGGACAGTTTTTTTGTATCAATCGCACTGATACACCCAGTGTCACGTGATATCATGTGATAGACCATATTTGTCAGCAACTACGGCATCTATGGCTAGATATTGTCACAAACCATGCTGACAGAAAATGAATGGTTGTACATTCCCTTTAATTTCTTCCTTTCGTGACCTTTTTTTTTAATAAAGAAAAGCTATGCATATCATAGTAAGTCTGTAAAAAAGTGCCCTCATCACATTGCTGAAGGGGCTGCTTTGTCTCTGGCTATCTTCTTGCTTTTTTATAAAAATCACTTGTGATTTCACGTTGTCACATTTCATTGTTGTATTTTATTGTTCGATGCATTACCGTCATTGTTGCCTGTAGCAACAGAATTCTCGCGCTGCTAAGCAAGTGCGCAAAGGTCCAATTCCTGGCATGGAGGAAGGAAAAAAGCAAGGAAGGAGCATTGCGCAGTGTGGTACAAAGAAAGAAAAATATAGTAGCTCAGGCACGCATATTCCAAGCTTCGCTTGCCCCCATTTTCCCGATAGGGAAGGGCGCCTGATTTTTGTGTTATAATCATTCAGTAGGTCGACGCTTGTGGATTGTTCTAGTACTTATATTCGGAACCTGAAGGAAAGCTTTCCATGCGCTTGCAGGTGAGGGACGACCCTGTGCTGCTGAAAGCATCGCTGAAGCGGCATGAGAAGCGGCGGCAGCAGAGTCGAAAGAAGTGGGAATCGCGCACCGAGCACGTCAAGCAACGTCAGGAGGAGCGCCAGCAAAAACGTCGGGACAACATCAAGGCACGCAAGCAGGCCAAGCTTCAGACGAAGATGAAGCGGCTGAAAAAGAAGGGCCACATCGTGCCAGGATTCTGAGAAGATATCGACGTTTTGGGGGTGCACCATATTTTTCTAAAAACGACTGTCTTTACAAAACCACTATCTTGTGTTTTATTGGCTTACTCATCACTCCTCCTCATGCCACACCAATGCATATTACATATGTGCACCTGCTGTACTTTAAATAATTTCCACCTCTTATTCACCATTCTTGCGTGCTGAGCAGTTGAGAAGTCATTCATGGCCATAGGATCGTGACACTCAAATATAGAATGAAGGAAGAACAGTGGTGTGTATGTGGGCTTCCGTTGTGAAGGGAGTGATAATTGCTGTGTATTTGATACAACACTGCAAATTCTTTTCAGGTGCACATCACTACCATGATACATCCTAGTGCTATTATTAGCCCAGGATGTGGGCCCATGTCTTGAAGTATTGACAGGCTGGCTTGCTTATGCTTTTATTGCGACAGCAATTATATGGACACTCTCGGCAGATTTTTGCCGTCGCCGTCATGTCCCGGATATGTATATGTATGTATATATATAAAAGAGGCACAAAGAAAAAAAATCCGAAGCACCTGACCGGAGATTCGAACCAGCGACCCCTCACTCCCCAGCGCGCTTCAGTAGAGAACTCAACGACACGCCATGCATTTATATACACCATTTACCGCTGGTGGTACGCAGATCTCGGAAGAGCTTGAGCATGTTTTCTATCACACAGTGCTCCTACATTTTCTTTCAGTTTGAAAACTGCCCCTTTCTGTACCCACTCGTGATGTGGAATGGAAAAAAAAAAGAACACTGGGCACACCTTGCGTCAGATGCCCCCGTGTGGCAGGAGACGCAGAGGGGTCACTCCACACTCCGCAGTTTAAAAGAAAAAGCAATATCTAAGAGCGTCTGATTCTCTATTGTCGACACTTGCAGCACGTTGCTCAAGCACGAAGACGTAACAATTGGGACACTTATTAGTTCACACTTGTCCTGTGTATACCTGTGCGTTCTTTTCGGGCGTCCTTCTTTGTGCTTCAGCAGCGCTCTGCAAGTATCGAGCTGCTTGTCCTTCTTCATGTGACATTTTAATTTCTTGCTGTCTCATTCATTGCTTCACCCTTGCGGCGAAACTGGGATTTTTTTTGGTAACTGTTTGCAACAGTCCAGCAAATGTTATGGTGTTATTGCTTGGCCCATGACATACCCTTATGTATCGGAATCTGTTTCAATATTATCATTGAGGATAATCAAAAAGGCGGCTCTTGAATGTTATCGATGATACTATAATCACATTGCCTACCTGACGGAAATACTAGCTGTGTACAGTCTAGCACCAGCAATTACATTGGAATGTACAATGACATGAGCATAAGGAGCTGACAGATTTAACCTGGGAATCAGAGCTCAAGGCCTGCACTCTCCACTATTGTTGTACAGTAAGTGTTCTTTGTATTGCTGGGAGCTTATTGCTGGGAGCTTCTTTAATAAATAAAAAGTGAATGACTTATGCTTTGGGTTTCCATATTTTTCACCGTCGCAACGCAGTCACATCTGAATCTGATTAGAATCATCGATAATATTTGAGAAGCTTTTACGATATATAAGTGCACATCATGCAAGAGCAGCGGCATCACAACATTTGTCAAATGGTGAAAAACCGTCCATGAGAAAAACAAGTAGGGTGCACATGTCAGTATGTTGCTGCATTTGATGTTAAAGTGGTATTTCTTCAGTTTCCCAGTTCCGGATGTGCCATTATGCAGGCACGTCTATTGCAGAAACATGGTCCGGTGCATAAAATATTTCTGCAGCAAAAATATTCCCACTTTGAATGGATGGATGGATGAATGGATGCTATGATCGTCCCCTTTATAACGGGGTGGTGGCAAGTGTGCCACCAGGCTCGATTAAAAAAAGAAAAGTGTTTCCCTTTTCTCTTCTTTTTCTTAATGTTGGCCTAATGTCTCTACTTCAATTATATCTTATGTTACTACAGGAAAAAAAAAGAAAAACGTAAATTCTCAGCCCACTTCTCTGCCCTTTACGGCAGAATGTCCTTATTTTTTTCCAATATTTATTTTTGCCCTTTATTTCTAATTTGGTGCCACCAATACTCTAACCGTCTCTTACTTATTTCAGTCGCGGGTGTGTTCAGCTTTCCATTGTTGTCCCTAAAACCCAAGGCTCGTGCTCAAACGTACACCTGGGTGGATATCTCCACATTCAATCAGAACATGCTCCGCCGTTTCCTTATCTTCCCCGCAGCATGTGCATTGTTGTTCCTCTTTACTGAATCTCGCTTTATAACTACGCGTTCTAAGGCAACCCGATCTGGCTTGAAACAGTAAAGCACTTCCCCTTAAATTATCGTAAAATGCCTCCCTCCTTATTTCATTTTTGCCCTTTCGGTAATTACTCAAAGCCGGTTTTTTCTCCATAGCTGCCATCCAGTAAATCCTCTCCGCCTCTCTGACTTTTCGCTTAACGCTCTTTGTTGAGATATTGTTTACGCTACCAGCCGTATATTTACTAGTGAGCCTCCTAGTTCTTTTTCTCCACTGTGTGTCCACGCTCTTCCTATGCAAATAACGGAACACCTTCTCTGCCCATCTACTCTCCTTCATATTTCTTAGCCGTTCTTCGAACCTTATTTTGCTCTGAGCTTCCCTCGCCTCGAAACCTGCCCATCCCATATCGCCCTTTACAGCCTCATTTGTCGTCTTCCTGTGAGCACCCAACGCGAGGCGTCCCACAGTCCTTTGATTTATATGCATTACCGATTGCACCTCTGCCCTCATGCACACCACTGAGTTCCCAAAAGTAAGCCCCGGAACTCCGTGTCGTCTGCGGTAACCATGCAGGACATGAATGCTCAAATCAGCCAATGCTGTGACCTCCCTGCCTATGACGTAGTCGGGCCAGTCTATTAGGGTATTTGCCGAGGGGTAACTGAGCGAATTCTAGCTCTCTCTGAGGTTTAATTGCAGATTCTTTGCGACGTGCAATTGAATATTTGGCTCGCATGGTTCACAGGAGCCTCGACTATCAATCGACAACGTTTTCTGACCATGGTAAAAAAAAAAAAATTGCGCAGCTTGCACTGAGTAGCGCAAGGCTGGGGCACGGCAGAGCTCGTTGGCACTCGGCTCGTTCTGGCGTGACAGGCACACATGCACGCGCACCCCGATGCGCAAAGTGTTCATGTGATCACATTATAAATCGCGAATATTAGCTAGGTATCGATCGGGTTCGATTGGGGGTCTCTGTTTCTTTATATTAAATGCGAAGCATTTCTTAGCGAACCTTTGGCACTTTGAGCGTTTCTATCTATGTATCTATCTAGCCGCCTACGTCTGGATGCTCTCGTGATCGCCTCCTTAACTTGGTGTAGACCAAAATTAGCGTGGGAAGGTAGGACGACTTGACGAATACGACTGTCTGGTCATAAAAGGAATATCGTAAAACTACTGTCGCGTACTTCGTCAAACCCTTTGCTTCGGATTGGCATGGCACATACTCGTTTACCCCGGGCCGTGGTATACGGGTATGCGGCACAGGTGATTGATAGCTTGTATCTCAAGAAATGGCGACAACCGACATTGGCAAAAACCAACCCCTGCAGCGTTAACCCTACCAATGCAAAGAATAAAACTCGGGATCCCAGCAGGAATCGAACCCAAGCATTCTGTGTTGCAGTCAGGTATTCTACCACAGAGCCACGCCAGGTCTGCAAACAACTTTGGAAAAACACCCCATGCAAGCGTAATATCAGTACGTCAGTTGTGGCTGTTGTTCTCGCTATCTAATTTTATAACAAAGCAATAAGTGCTACATATGTACTCCTATACGATGCAGGCGTCATGTCAGGTTAACGTCTGTGGTTCCAATGTTGGCTTCGCTTTTATAGCAGTATAATAAACATTACATCTGTATTCATTTGATTCAGATTCAGCGATTCCCACAAGGTGTTGGATCTGCCGAATTTTTTTCTTTCTCTCTCCTCTCTATTTCTTCCCTCTCTCTCTCTATTTCTCGCTTCCTCTTTTTTTTTCTATCTCCTCCTCTCTGTCTCTATTTCTTTCTTTCTCTTTTTGTCTTTGCTTTCTTGTATGTCATTTTTCTGTCTGTTTCTTTCTATTTCTTCCTCCCTGTCTTTTTATTTTTATCTTCCCTTTCTTTCTCTCGTTCTTTCCATCTATTTCTTTTTCTCTCTCTGTACTCGTTCCCTCGCCCATCTGACTTATTGCATCTCACGCCGGAAAAATCGGCGCAGCGGGAGACCGCGCGCCAGCCGCACGTGTTCGGGGAGCGAAGCAAAAGATAACGAAGCGAGGTCGCGCCGGCATGATGATGATGATGATAGTTTCTTGTCTACATCGTAAAATGGAAAAACAGCAGGCACAACAGTTGTGCAGTAAAAGTGTTGCGGGTCCCCTTTAAAGGGGCTCCGGAGGCTCCTGTGAACTTGTGAGCCAAACATTATAGCGCTATGCAGGGCAGGGAATTTTACAATTGAGCTTCGAAGTCGGCTAGAAATCGCTAGCTCTTCTGGTACGTATGCTGTACGCAACAAATATCTGACGGTGCCCGCTGAATCACCCTTTAAAGCAGGCTTTTTCTCAATAACTGTCTTTGTGCGGAGAAGCATGCTTCACTGATTCTGTCGGGACGCCGCGGGTGTGAGCGGACGCACCGGGTTACAGCGCATCGGTGGGTATGGACATTGAATTTACTTTTAAATGCTCGAGCATTCATATGCCTACTTAACGAAAAAATCTTTCCTTATGTCTGTCATAGAGTACCTTATATGCATTTCCCTAAGACTTGATAAGAAGTGATGCACACAAAAGGCAGTGACACAAGAAGGAACATAGATGGACAGACGAAGCGCTTCGTCTGTCCATTTATGTTCCTTCTTGTGTCCCTGTCTTTTGTGCGCATCACTTCCCATCAAGATGAATCACCAACAAGCCCAAGTCTAAACCCTCCAGAAGTTCCCTAAGACGACTAGAAGGCGAAAGCCATCATATTCTTTTTCTTCTCGGCCGATTTTATTGATTCCGCCCGAAAGTTTTCCGCGCTCAACGTGGTTTCGCACTGCCTCTGGGATCGGAGGAATTGGAAGCTTTCTGCACCTCATGTGGTGTTGCCAGTGCCTCCGTGATCGGCCCACCTTTGACCAAGAGAGGATGCCATGTGATGATGTCGCAAATTTCGGCGACCTGTGACGTCATAAGGTGACGTCATCACATGATGACTTTTTGCACCGTCGTGTTGACGCCGCTGACGGTCAATTTCCGTGTTTGATGAGGCATATCTAAGGCTTTCCGCCATAATAAATTTATTTATAAAACAAAATAAATTAGAGAGGAAGAAACGTTGGCGGCCGGTGGTTGTCCTTGAACCGACGACCTTACGCTCTAAGCCGTCCGGGTGTATTACCCACGCTTGCGCAAGGTAAATACATCTGATTCATATGGATGTGTTGTACCAATCAACGTTTTGTAGCGTTAGCTACACTGGCCTAGCCGAGCCAGTTTCGCATGGCTCCTCCAGAGCTGTCCTGCGCATGCGCGAGGATCAGTGATGTCACACAGCTGGCGCATCGGAGCCGGCACCTCCCGCGCACTCCGCCGCTGCCGCGCGCGATGCGCTGCCTCCGGTCTGCGCTTTCCAGAAGTAACGTCGTAGCCGAGGTAGACCTACTGGCGCCGGCGCGCGCGCAGCTATTCGTCTTCGATGTGCAGTCGCCGTCTAACACTGCACTGGAGCCGCTTGATAGCGCCTCTGACTGAAGTTTGCCACTGTGGTATAGCCATGGAGAAGGAGAGCGCAAATGCTGCTCAACGGCGCAGAAGAACGGAGAAGCCTAACTCATCGGATCCCGAAGTAGTTGCCTGGCAAAATAAATATACATGTGCCACATAATATGTATACCATGTGTGTGTCATTGGAGCAGCAGTAAGCATGATAATCAAGCTAATCCTAGACAATCAGGAAAGCTAAGAACAATCAGCTTAACCTTTGCTAACGCTACGTTATCCTGGCATAGCCGAGCTAGGCCACTGCAACATTTTTGAGAACCAAGTGGTTCCAGCGGAACTATGGCAAACACACTGATAAAGTCTCGACAAAGTTTTCACTGAGTATTTCTTTGTTGTTTCTTTGTTCTTCAGGTTTAGTCATGTGAATCGCCCGCGACGATATGCTCATTCACTGCTGCCCCGTTACCCATTCCACTCGCCCAAAACGCGTGTTACTGTCACGGCTGCACAGGAGCGCAAGCAGCGTCATCGTCCATGACGATAAAAATATCGACCATTTCCTACTAAGCGGTCGCCGTTTCAAAAATCGAAGGGAAAAAGTGCTTTGAAATTTTATTTAAAAATTAGGAATACCACTAAGTACTCGAAATATCCCCTCCTTTGGGGCTGCTTCATTGGAATATAGTAACAGGAACGTCTGCGGCGCCCTCTGCGGATTCCTGGGTGACACAAGGAGATTACCTTGCTAATTCACCGATCAGCATTCATTTCAAACCAAAATTAAAATCACTATTTCATCATTAATCAGCATTGATTTTCTCTAACCAAAAAAATCATGTATTATTAATCATTATTTTAAGTCATTAAAAATCATATTTATTTCTTCAGTTTTTTTCGTATAACAAAATTACCACGTTCAATTAAAAAAAATCACTTTTCCTTTTCGCTGCCTTTGTCTTGTTGCCATTTACATTAGCCGCCGACGTCTTGGCCAATCCCCCACAGTGGCAGATCTAAGGTACAAGCAAGCAAGAAAGGCGTCTGCTTATCCATATGCAAATTTCTTGGTGACACGAGAAGAATGCCTTGTTAATATCATTCCCAATAAAAAAAAATTCGTACTTGGGAATTCGTCTCACCAGTTGATTGTTTTCCATATTATTGTATTATTATTATTTTTATTGATATATAAACTAATCATTCTTCAATTTTTATTTACACCCTAGGCGACCAATTAATTCCTCATCCTTCGTCTCAATTATAAAATTTCCCTAATCGCGCGCACCGAAGGACCTCGATAAAGTTATTCATCCACCCATCCATCCTTTACATTAACCGCCGGTGTCATGGGCAATCCGCCGCAGTGGGTAGCAGCCATGAATCAGGGTTCAAGCAAGCAAGCAAGCAAGCAAGCAAGCAAGCAAGCAAGCAAGCAAGCAAGCAAGCAAGCAAGCAAGCAAGCAAGCCCGCGCCGGCTGTTACGGGTGAGAAGAAGAAGAAGAAGAAGCTCTTGCTGTCGCGGAGGTGGCGTCTGCAGTACGTTTACGCGATGACTCACCAGGCAAGCATCGTCACCCATTCAAGCTACATGCCTGACACGCCAGAGCCGAGGATGTCAGCAAGTAAAGACAGGAAGAGGTCCAGGGCGGTTTTTCTGGTCACCAGTGGCTGCTTGGTAAGTGTGCGAGATGCATAGCTATTGAAAACACGCTATCTATCTATCTATCTATCTATCTATCTATCTATCTATCTATCTATCTATCTATCTATCTATCTATCTATCTATCTATCTATCTATCTATCTATCTATCTATCTATCTATCTATCTATCTATCTATCTATCTATCTATCTATCTATCTATCTATCTATCTATCTATCTATCTATCTATCTATCTATCTATCTATCTATCTATCTATCTGCCTGCCTGCCTGCCTGCCTGCCTGCCTGCCTGCCTGCCTGCCTGCCTGCCTGCCTGCCTGCCTGCCTATCTATCTATCTATCTATCTATCTATCTATCTATCTATCTATCTATCTATCTATCTATCTATCTATCTATCTATCTATCTATCTATCTATCTATCTATCTATCTATCTATCTATCTATCTATCTATCTATCTATCTATCTATCTATCTATCTATCTATCTATCTATCTATCTATCTATCCATCCATCCATCCATCCATCCATCCATCCATCCATCCATCCATCCATCCATCCATCTATCTATCCATCTATCTATCTATCTATCTATCTATCTATCTATCTATCTATCTATCTATCTATCTATCTATCTATCTATCTATCTATCTATCTATCTATCTATCTATCTATCTGTCTATCTGTCTGTCTGTCTGTCTGTCTGTCTGTCTGTCTGTCTGTCTGTCTGTCTGTCTGTCTGTCTGTCTGTCTGTCGAGTAATTTAAACTCATGCGATGCTCTCTATAATTGTTCCATGAGTCTGCCCACTTGTAGAGTGACAAATTAGGAAAAGTCTACATAACTCTATGGCCTCACGCCCCCCCCCCCCCCCCATTTTTATCTTGATTAGTTACTTCCTCTAAGCATTGAAAGCCAGTTCTCCTCCTCCTCCTCCTGCTTACATTCTACTAATCGGTATTCAGTATAGTATATTGTGCGCCGTACAAGGTGAAACTACGCCATCGAACTACGTTCCGAGAAGTCGTAACAATGCTCCCGCAGCTTCAGCTCTAGGCGCGTCCTCTCTTCCTTCCAGTGCTACAACTGCGCCTACCTCTTCGCCCTGACCAGTGATTGGGGATTCGACAAAATCGGGCTGTATCAGACACAAGGTACATACCCCATTTCGGTGCTGCTTTAAATAAAGGCCAACTGTAACGAAATTTCACTTTGGCTAGATCATTGAGTGAGTAGTGCGCACAAATGAAGCAGCTATCGCAAGTTCATATGGCTGGTATAGTGGTATAATTTTCTCGTTTGCAGCCTTCAAACAGCACATAAGCAGACGACACGTGCACCTGGTGGTTGTCGCTGTGACGTAGGTGCAGGCACGTCGCCTCCGAGATGTTTGCGTGCCTTGATCTCTAAGGACATGCCACGCGAAGGGGTGCACTCTAGGTCATGTCCACGTCACATGTTAATTCCGGCAAGCAGTAATGGCGGCGTTTGAAACGATTTGTTTCGGTATCACAGGCAAGCTCTTCTTTCGAGCTTTCGGTGACGCTGCCGCTCGTATTTCAAACGCAGAGCTCTTCTATACTCTGTAATGCAGGCTTTTTATACAGTATAAAATTTTGTTGCAGTTGGTCTTTAACAAGTGCACGCTTTTTGTTGTTTTGCATGCAGCCGGAACATAGCATTAGTTCATCAACAGTTGCTAGTACCGTTAATGTCAGCTCAACAGGCCAGCTATAAAATAAAGTAGATCACTAGTGAAATTAAGGCAGCGCGGCCGCTGTGAAAGACATGCGTGGGTTCGTGTAAAATCTCCAAAGGTTGCTCCCAATGACAGCGTCAGCCTAAAATGAATGCCGAAAAGCTTTAATGGATTCATAATATCATGGATTGCTGTAGTTCTGTTGTCTGCTCCGTTGTTTCGAAATTGCCCAAGCCTAATTTTCTTTGTGAGTTGCTCTGAAACATAGAAACTCAAAAGTATAAATCTTCTTACTGAAATGTTCGCTTTTCGCAACTATCGCAACTATCGAAGGATAATCTAATAGAGTCGTTTTCACTTCGCTGTTGCAGGAGAACAGGCGGTCAACGCTGTGTACAACATCGTGTTCTTCACAAACGCAGCCAGTGACGTCATCCTCATATTAAGCATTTATTTTGTGAGAACGTCTTTCCTTTTTCTTTACTTTTGCATGCCAAAGCTGCCGTGCTCTTTTAAAAAAAAAATAACCTAGCTTCAATAGAGGTGATTTCCATGTTGTAAACAAAAACTTGCTTCAAGCGGCCTCTGAAAGAAGAAAAGATAATACCAACAAAAACAAAAAGTCACTGTAAGTAGGCTTTAAGGTCAAACTATGTCACTTCATATTAAATGCTTATTGTAAGTAATATGCACGACCAATCTCTGCGGTCAATAAGGGCCAGTAATGCATAAGAAAAAGAAATTCGGCGAAGCATTTTTCAGCACCCAAGATCTGTCTCAGGTGTCGCGAAATTATTATAACAATAACTATGTTCATATATAAAAACTTAGCTCTCGACGACAGCGTTTATTGTCGTCTCTAACTCTCGTCTAAGGTAAATAGTCAGAGAAACTATAACTCTTGACGTTAGAGTTTCTCTAAAGCAGGGTTCTCAAATACGCGGCCCTCGGATGTTTCGCTAGCGGCCCGTGGTTTCACAAGCAAAAAAGTGTATGTGAAATTTCTAAATGGTACTCGCATAATTTACTCGCCTGTTGCGATTAATAACGCTTTGTTCGGGTAAGTTACAGAGACCGGACTGGTCTCAAGCATTGTTTTTTGTTTCGTGAGGCGGTCAGTATGTGTTGAAACATAACCGCGAAACAATATCTCTATATTTCACAATCGGCGTCCAGATTTGAGTAATTCTTGAGATCAATACCAATATGTTCCTCAAATATCCATTCCCCCCCCCCCCCCCCCCCGCCCCTCTGAGCTCTGGAAACCTTTTTCACTGTTCCGGCCCTCGCGGGACTAAATTTCGTGACTTCGGCCCGCTGTCTGAGGTGAGTTTGAGGCCCCTGATCTAAAGTAATGAAGTACTTTCTTGGGCGTCTTGTAATACTGTGCAGTGGCCACAATTTGCCGTAACGCTAGTTTTCCATGAAGGGTTAAATTGTATACATGAGTGATTCTTTTCGTGGAAAACTCATTGAGATATTAACGTACTTTTGACTTGGGTACTACATAACGTGGCCTGATACAGATTCATGCTTGCGGCGGAGACGGGCCCAACTGAGTTTGATGTGCCTTTAACTTTCAGAAAGAATGCACGCACGCCGATTCTGAAGGTCGCGTAAGTATGCAGCGAAAAACGAAATATTTTTGAGGTGTACTAGACACGTGCGGAGCAAAACACTTGAACGGCCTATTTAACACCATGCATATTAAATGTAACAAAGTACTCAGAGTAATAATCGAGAACAGACGATAATTTTTTTCTTCAATGTTAACATACCTTTTCGCCCTTTAAAAATCGAGCGAGTAGCAGCTAAAGGGCAGAATAATACTGAAAGCGTTGAAGTGCCTGCTTGCGTTTTTGGAGAAAGCGATGAAAAACAGACATTTGCACCTACTCTCCTTTTCATTATGCTATTGGGATGAATCTGCTTAAACCACTTAAACATTAAGTCTGGCACTGAAAGCGCGTGGTATACTGTGTGGTATACTGTATGTCATAGGTAGGCTTGGTGTTCAACACCCGATGTTTGGAGTAAAGCTACAGTCGGGAGTTTTACGTCGCAAAACCACAATTTGTTTCTGAGGACGTGTGTTGTGCATTTTATCTTATTCGAAATGCAGCCGTTTTGACCGGGAATCAAACCCGCGTCCTCGAGTTCAGCAGACGCTCAGTTGCCATGTGGGGCATACTTTTCTTTAGCGCATGTCCGGTGTAAAATAAAAAAAAGTTGTTGCTTACCTTAGCGGGTGCCTTCGCCTTCAAACTGTGTTGTGTCTAGCAACAATAACATTTCTTGCGCAGAATATCATCGGAATACTGAAAATGTTCATTGCCTGGAACGCCGTCACCATCTTCCTCTGCTGGATCGCTGCCTGCATTCAAGTCTTTTACAGACACAGCCAGGTCAGTGCATGTTGCCCACCATACGTATAAATGGCATTCGCTGGATAATGCGTTCTGCGGGTTCATCACTGTGTGCGTGCTTGTATCACTTCATCGTTTGCTTGCAAGGTGCGGTAGACCATGCTAACGCAACAACGGCGCGCGCACCCGTCGGTCCGGTATGAAGTACTTCATTTAGGTCTTGAGGAATCAGTCCGGGACTGATACGGGCCGTTCCCACGTCGGGATAGAGAGGCCCAGCCCCTGTGCCGCCACACGGGCCCCCTGGACAGCCCTGAGTGCGTACGCCAGCACGTCACTGTGCAGCATTCGCCACTGTTCATCTTGAGAACCATCACCGGCCAACGCCGAGCAGCGCCAGAGCATGTGTTCTAAATCGAGCACACCCCGCACTTACAACAACAGACTGAAAGCGCGCAGTCTGGATTAATTTTATTCATGGCGACCGGGTTAGGGCACGTCCGTGTCTGCAGAAGCCTTCAATGCAACCGACGGCAGCGGATATCTACCGGCAGACGAAACTTCAAGACAAAAGTTTCTTTTATCGCCCGTTGCCATAGCGACCGGCGCTACGCGGGACATAGGAAATGGTTGAACTGCGCGGCAAAAGTAGGTCAGTCGCGGAGAGAGGAAAAGGGCCCGTTTCACGCGCATCCGACTTGTCTAGACGCGGCGAGAGGCCTATTAGACACGCGCGTTGCTGACACCGAATTCGAATCTCCCGCGAAGCGACGGTTGCTATAGCAACGCGAGATAAAAACCTTCTTTGTCTTGAGATTGTAGGCGCTGCCATGACAGGACCGAAAGGCAAGCCTCTTTATTGCTACTTGATGTGGTCAACCGCGCGAGGCGCGTGTTTTCATTTAAAGAGTATGCACGGCTCACCCATCGTGGGTTTTATGCTCAGGTGCGTGAGGACAGTGGCGCTTCGACCAACGTCACCGTGTGGACGAACGGAACCAGCGCGTTTACGGACAACGACACTGAGAAAACACATTTGCAGGTAAGCACGTAGTCCTCACAGGATATTTGAAACTTCTTTGCGGAGCCCGGCATAAAAACGCTTTCGTGCTAAAGAAAACTATTACCACATCTGACGCGTGTGTCAAAATAGGCGATAAGGGAATATTTCTTTTGATGTTCATTGATACTTCTTCATTTTTTCTTCGACATAATTTTAGCCGCGGTGAATGTAGGATGAGTCGGGGAAAGCTCGACTTAAGGTGTTTGTCAGATATACGGGATTAACAGAATTACTGACCAAAGGTTAATCACACTATAAGTTCCCTGCGCCGAAGAGTATCATGCCACGGTTATACAGACCGTGCTCTCGGACACTCATCATCGTGGACTGCACAATACCAAGTGTTCTTTCATATTCCTCTGATAAGTCGATGATTGCGCGTCGCCTTAATAGGTGCGCTTAGTTAGTTTTGGGAAACTGCTTTCAGTGTTCACAACGGCTTGTACTCGTATCCATGCTCTGCCATATTCTCCTGAAGGTGATCCATTTCCAAAGGCACAAAGGCCGTTTAAAGCCGCAAGGATTAAGGAAATGAAAATTGCCACCCATCCGTTCTTAGCTCAAAGATACATGAAAATACATGCGGATTTCTACCTTATGAGATTCTGCAGAACTGGTTTTCCGCATTCAATCAAAAGGATTAAGAGAAGCCAAATCCACGTGTCAACTATTGTTACCATTCTGACTGGATTGTTATGTCTACAGCTGCCGTAGGTATACTGATGCCAGGGTTTCATATAGCATTTTTTTTTTCTTGAAAACTTCGTGCTGCTGTCAACTCTCGTGATGTTTGAAGTTTGAGGCATTTGGAGCATACTGAAAGTCAGTCAGACTTGACAATGACATGGCGAGTCTGACAATATAATAGATGCAATCGGACGGTGTCTGTGATACAGGCGTGCGCAGGGTCGATTGATCGGTGGCTCATACATCTGTCTTCTGCTTTCCGAATGCGGTAAGCATCAATTACCAAGCGTAATGAACACCAGCAGATAATGAAGCCAAGGAAGCTATAGGAGGCGTTAATTGTACTGTTTTAAGTGTATCGTAACAGTTGTGATATAGATGTGAAGGAAGTAAAGAGGACGAAAAGACAACTTGCCGCCGGCAGGGACCGAACCTGCGACCTTCGGATTACGTGCCCTATGCTCTTACCAACCATAGGTCGGCAAACTCACTCATGAGTCGACTCACTCAGACTCACTCAGACTCGCTCAGACTCACTCAGACTCATATCGAGCCATGAGTCTGAGTCTGAGTGAGTCCGGGCGAGTAATATTTAGGTGAGCCTGAGTCCGAGTGAGTCCGGTTGAGCAAAATTTTAGTGAGCCTGAGTCCGAGTGAGTCCGGTTTATGAAAATTTTGGTGAGTCTGAGTCCGAGTGAGTCCTAAGGACAAAATATATTCCACGAGTGAGTCTGAGTGAGCACCACATTTTTTGCCGACCTATGTTACCAACTGAGCTGCCGCGGCGGTCGTCCCCCGCGAGTTACGACGCTATACCTTGACGTCTCGCTACTGTCTCTAGGATCTTCGAAACAAGTTGCACTGTTTATTCCCATCACGTATTCGCACCAACGCTCCAGAACTATCTGCTCTTATGGAGGAAAAAAAATGCGTGCTGCTGCGTACAACATTGCTACTCCTCGTTACAGGCCCTGTACTTTTGGTCTGTTCTCTTGTTCATCACAACGATAGCTGTCGTGAGGGTAAGTATATAACGATGCTTGATTACAGTCTGCGTTCGTGGTTTCTTAATTGTGTGTTTTTTTGTTTGGAGAGGGAATATCACATAAGAAGTATGACGGAGATTCAAAAATTCAAAGCTTGTAGTGATCTGTATAGTAGCATAGCCCGGTCGTTAATGGCGCGATGTCTTTAGAAGCTGGCCGCAGAACTCTGCGTGAAATGGGATCTGCGCAGAAAGCTTAATTCATGCGAAGTCTGTTGTTTATGGGGTTTGATGTGCCGAAACCACGACATGATTATTAGGCGCACCGCACTGGGGAACTTCCCGGTTAATTTTGACCACCTGATTTTCATTGTCGTGTACCTGATAAAACAGACGAGTGTCCATCAGAATGCGGCCATCGTTGTCTCGAGTCGAACCCGCGTCCTAGAGCTCAGCAGCGCCACACTTCACTTGCTAAGCTACCACGACGGGTATGCGAAGCCTAAGCCAATAATAATAATAATAATAATAATAATAATATTAATGATAATAATAATAATAATAATAATAATAATAATAATAATAATAATAATAATAATAATAATAATAATAATAATAATAATAATAATAATATAATAATCAATCAATCAATCGATGATTTATTTAACGTGCCCAGGAACAACCGTAAGGTCTTTGTGCTGGCGCACTAAAAAAAAAACAATAAAAATAAACAATACAATACAGACAGTTTTCAGAAATAAAAAGAGCAAAAACACGTAGACAAAGAGAAATGAACACAAAAGGGGAGGAGTAAAATAAGACAACACGAGAAATATTAACGGGGCATAAAAAATTAGATTGCATACATACAACTATGTGGAAAGACTGAGAAGGGAAGACTTTGTACATTGTGCCACACTATGTCAAAACAGTGCAAAGCTCGGATAAAAACAATGATTGTGGGCTATGAAAAACGTCAAGATCAAGAAAATTAACATTATAGAGACTTTGTATTCTGTGAACGCTAGAATGTTGGAAGAAGCAGGCGGGTACATGAAACGGTCTGTTCTCTCTGGTTAACTTACGCGGAATTCGAAAATTAACACAATTGAGAAGTACAGGGCAGGATATGATACCGTGGACTAGCTTGTAAAGAAATAAGAGATCAGAGCGATTTCGTCGGCAGTGAAGTGATGGCAGTGATAATAATTCAGCAGTACTTGAACGAGATCCAGAGTCATTTTTAGCAAAGCGATGGTTATATATGCTGAGGAATTTTTTCTGGACTCGTTCAATGGTGTTACCGCTGGATTGAGCAATGCCATTCCATATCACGGACGCATACTCAAGTTGCGGAAGACATATTGCCGTGTACAATTTGTGTAGGGCCATGGGAGACCTGAATTCTCGAGATATTCTACAAACACATCCGAGAGAACGAAGGCCCCGCATAGCAGCACGCTTAACGTGAGAAGAAAAGTTGAACGCGCTGTCAACAACAACACCAAGATCACTGATTTCATAAACCTTGCATAACGGCACAGAATTGACAGAGTATTGAAATGACACGCTAGATGTTTTGCGAGTGATAGACATGAATTTTGTCTTCGAGGTATTCAGAGAAAGGATATTACCGTCGCACCATACGGAAAAAGAGCGCAAGTCTGACTGCAGCAAGCGACAGTCGTTAACTGAATGAATTTCCTTAAAAATCTTGATGTCATCGGCATACAAGAGGAAAGAAGAATTACGAATGGCAAAAGAAACATCATTAACGTAAATTAAAAATAGGAGTGGGCCTAATACCGACCCTTGAGGGACCCCACTAGTCACTTTATACAAAGAAGACGTTTGGCCATTTACGGCTACATAACAATACCTATTGAGCTGATAGCTGTGCAAGAGATTCACAATCGACAAGTCAACATCAAAGTGCGCAAGTTAAACCATAATCAGTGTGTGGCTGACTACGTCAAAGGCCTTGCTCAGGTCACAGTAAATTACGTCAACCTGTCCTCTCTGAGAAATAGGTGTGGAGATCTGCGTCATGAAACTAGCAAGATTTGTGGTAGTTAGCGGCCAGCGAGAAAACCATGTTGATTAGGAATCAATGAGTTTTTCACACTAAAAGACAATATGTTGTGAAGAGCCAGCTCGAAGATCTTTGATGTGGCACATAGTAGAGAAATCGGGCGATAATTAGAAGCATCTGTTTTAGAGCCCGACTTAAATACTGGAAAAACACGAGCAGTTTTCCACATGCTAGGAAATGTGGAAGTGTCCAGGCAGTTATTAAATATCGTAGTCAGTACTGGGACAAATATACTACCATAAGCTTTTAGTATGGCGGAGGGGATGCCATCTGGGCCACATGATAAGGATGGTTTTAAGCGCTTAATGCATTCGCAGATGAGATTTTTATCCAGCGACAAAGCACTGGATGAGCTAACTGCCTTGGGCTGTTGTCTGATATCAGTGCTAGAGTCTGAGGCCTTATAAACGGATGAGAAATGCGTGGCAAAACAGTCAGCGACGGCATGCACTTCTACCCCATTTGAGTCCAGTAGTCTGAAGGACTTTCGGCTTTTGCTGGACCGTTTACGTACATACTTCCAAAACTCCGCCGGCCTGTCAGAGGCGCTTTTATTCTAAGAATTCAATATACGAACTATGATCCCGTTTTTATAGGCGTTTAGAGAGAGTTCGAAAGAAGCTGAACTCTTCCTTCCACTCGCTGGATGGAGAACATTTAGATTTCCCGTGTGCGTGATCTTTATGCTTCAGTGCACTGATATGTTCAGATGAGAACCAGTGGGGATATTTACGTTGTTTAGGTGTATGTTGGGGAATAAAATTACGCAGGCTGCTCAGTACAAGCTCCGTAAACTGATCAACCTGCTCATCAACATTTGGTTTGTCAGTAACCTGTGACCACTCAACGGTAGACAAGTGATGATAGAGGCCCGTGTAATCACCTCGCTTGAAGGTAAATCTCGGAGATTTGTTTACGTAACTGCTGAAACTCGTTGTTTCGGCTGATGCGGATAATCTTACGTTAAGTGGTGGGTGGAATTTGTCTGGACGTACAAGAGAGATGTCGGAGCGGGAAACTTCAAGGGGTTGATCGTTTGACACACACAGGTCTAAGACGTTGCCACTGGAACTGACGACTGAGTTATGTTGCAGTAGGGAATTAAACGCCAGAAAGTCCAAGAGCAGGCTGCACTTTTTCTGTATGAAATGATAGTAATGAGAAAAAGTAAGCGTGCTCCAGTCAATTCCAGGTGCATTGAAATCCCCAAGAACAATAATTCTGTGCTCACCATGAGAAGATACCACAAGTTCAATGGAAGACATGACATCATGAAACGAGGCAGGGGACATGCTGGGCGGTAAATAGAAACATCCAATCAACAATTTTTCACTGCGCTCAAGGTTGGTTTCTAGCCAAACGGATTCTTCGATAGTTTCTAGGTGTTTCCGTCTAACGGATTTCAGTGAATTGTCAATGGCAATCAGCACGCCACCGCCTTTCTGTTTGGTTTCACTGAAATCTCGGTCACTGCGGAAGGTGGTGTAGTTCGGGGGAAAAAAGTCAGATGAGGGAATTTCAGTGCCTAGCCAGGTTTCAGAAATAGCAATAATAGGAAAAGAAGACGAAAGAACATTAGAGAAAAACTCTCGTGTCTTGGTATGTAGACCACGAGCATTTTGGAAGAATATGTCTACGTTACACGGCACTTTCGATTCCAGTCACTTGCTCAGAGGGATGAAGCATGTCATCGCGCAGCTCCCCACGAAATGGCTTGAAGAGGCATCCGATGGGCCACATCGAAGGGTCATTCAGGCGTTGTAGTGTTTCCTTGTCGACTTCGATGTAGAACGAAGAATAGGACTGAAATTTGGTTTGAAGTCGCCGGCAGGAGATGGGAGACAGATCGAATGAAGCAATATGTTTTTTGATGTCAGCAACAGTGGTGTCCGGGCTCAGCTTCGTAACAAAAATGGCCTTTGGCCGTTGTGGCCGTTGTGGCCATTGAGCTACAGATATATTCGATGTTGTCATAGCTCCAAAAGAGGCGGGTTTCTTCTTTCTTTCCCCCTCAGTCACCGCTGCATAAGAGGCTGTCGCAGGCATCACACTGCCACGCTCGGACGTGTCTACGTCAGCTGGCGGCGAATTCGAAGATGAAAGAGTTTTGGAGAGAGGTGGTTCAGAGCAGGCAGGTTGCTCGGAAGTCACTGATCGGTCAACGATCACGTGCGCTGGGGGATAACAGGTGCCTTCACTGCCGCTCCGGCCGTGCGGCGCGTCAGCTCCTCACGCAGGAAGCGGACCTCTGCACGAAGGGAGGCGACCACGCGGGCTTGTTGTTCAATACCGCGGGAATGATCCTTACGGAGGCGCTCGTTTTCTTCGCGTAGTTGGGATACCTCGTCGCTGAAGAACGAGATTCCCTCCAAAGCGTCGAGGAGAAGGCGGCGCAGCCCGGCGAGATCGCCATCCGGAGGGGTGCACGTGGAGAGGGAACCGGTTTGAGAGCTGCAATGCTCATCGCTGCACACCGCCGAGTTGTCTTCGCTAGGCTTACCAGCAGCACGGCTCAGATCACATAAATTGCAGCAAAACGAGCGCGATCCAGACTTCAAAAGTTGCAGCTCTTCATCAGGCCAGGTTACACACTTCGCATGAACATGTTTAGAGCAATTTTCACAGCGGAAAAACTGCTGCTTACCGAAAAACGGGCAGGAGCATAGCTAGCATGCATCCCGACTGGGAGCCACGGTGCGGGACTATAATAATAATAATAATAATAATAATAATAATAATAATAATAATAGTAATAATAATAATATAATAATAATAATAATAATAATAATAATAATAATAATAATAATAATAATAATAATAATAATAATATTATTATTATTATTATTATTATTATTATTATTATTATTATCCGGAGCATTTCACGACGGCGTCCCTCGGCGCCGGAGTCGCTTTGATACGTCGAACCCCATAAACCAACGGGCCTTCCAACCTTAATGGGGACTCCGTAATATGCTTTCGCAGAGTATTACGTTGAACGAGATGACGCTTAACGAAATAGTTTGTGTAGCACGCTGAGCACCATGGGTCCCGTCTTTCTATCCTGACCTCTTATTTTTCTTTGGTTCTCACTTTGCGCCACAAATGGTCCGTTAATACTCTCTAATAATTGTCACCGCACGATCCTTTTCTGCAGTTCTTTATTACGCATACTGCCACCACATCTTTAGACATCACATGTGTTCCTTGGCGGGTAACTAAATCAGAGTCCACGGGCGCTTTTGTGTTTCGCCTCTGTTGAAATGCGGCCGCCGTGGCCGGGAATCGAACAGTTAGCTGCGAGTGCACCACCTTAGCCAGTGAGCCGTCACGACCGGTGCTTACACCATCTGCGTTTTGTTTGCTCCCTTCTTCATCGTTGATCGCCGCTATACAACGTGACAACAATGAATCGCACTGCGAGCCAACAAAGTGCAGACCCCGTTCCCAAAAAGACTCACAGGATCCGTTATGCACTCACCTAAGAAGACTACAAGGCGAAAGCCATCTTTTTTTTTCTTCTTCTGAGTCAATGTACTGATCCCGCCCCGCCACCCTCCGAAAGCTGTCTGCCCTAACGAATTTTTGCAATGCCTCCGGGATCGCAGGCACCTCAACTGGTTTTGCACTGCCTCCATGATCGCCCCACCTCTGACCAAACTACGATGTCATGTGATGGCGTCATCATATGACGTGACGTCGTATCGATGACGTCACAATGGCATCACCAATTCTGGCTATCTGTGACGTCACGATGACGTGACATGGCCTTGTCACCACGTTATGATTCTTTTGCACCACTCGTGTTAACGCCGCCGACGCGGGACACCGGTCAATTTTCGCGTTTTATGAGGCATGCATCTAAGGTTTTCGCCTTAAAGATTCTGGATGCGACTCTATGATCCTTGACTTAGCTGCCTGGTAGTGGCAATCGCACGTCGGCGTTCGTGTGCTCTGGTGTATTTCCTGGGTTCCTGGTGTATTTCCTGGTGTATTTCCTTACCCGGGCCGGGCCGGGTAAGGGATTGTTGGATCGGGCCCGGGCCTGGCTCGGGCCCGTGATCTTCGGGCTCGGGTCAGGCTCGGGCCTGAGCCAGGCCCGTATTAGGCTTATACGTATCTGCATAATTGCGTGTGTACGTTGTTTAGCTTTGTTTTTGTTGTTTTGTGGGGTTTAACTTCCCGAAGCGACCGAGGCTATATGAGACGCCGTCGTTGAGGGCTCAGGGTAATTTAAACCACCTGGAGTGCATTGGCGTGCACAGAAATTTCACAGTACAAGACGTCTACAATTTTGCTGCATCGGTATGCTGAACGTAATTTTAAGAAGCGCCTAATATAAGTTTCCACCATTATAGTGAGTGAAAGACGTTCTTGGGTGCCGTGTAAGGAAAGCAACGGCAAAGTGCCTAGATTAGTGTATATAAGATGTGCGTGTTTGTATCTAGGGAAACATTTCGGGTATGCAGCTACGCTCGCATGCCTGCCGCGCCTGTTTCCGCCTGCGTGACTCCGCAGACTGGTCAACGCGATTTGGGAGTCATTAATATCTCAGGAGCTGTTTTTCGTACAGTTTGAGTGCAAGATGCGGAGCGACTCTTATCACAGGGCCAACGCCTTATATTTTAATCGTGATGATAGTGTTGGTTTTGTTTACGAGATAAAGGCGTTGATTATCACATTCTAAAAAAAAGATTGTCATGGAAAAAGCATGTGGAAATTAGTTTTAAAAGTTAAATTTCGTCAATGAGCTGCTTAAGAAAACGTCTTATCTTACCAAGCCAAATGCTTGATAGGATTATTCTTATCAACAATAAATGATTGCCACCTGGCCTGGGTTGTAACATCAGTCGAGAACATTAAAATATACTGTCTATGCCAAAAACGCGCTGTTCGGGCGACTGCTAACGTTTAGCGTCTTTCAGCTTCTTTATGCTTAAGGCATAACTAGTTGAAGAGGGCCGGGTCGGGCCGAGCCGCGCCCAAACCTCTCGGGCCCGGGCCGGGTACGGGCCACATTTAAGAACACTGGGCCGGGCTCGGGCGGGCCGGAGCATGGCGTTTTCGGGCCGGGCGCGGGCCGGAAAAATCGGCCCGTGCAGTGCTCTATTAGGTGGTGGGGATGGTATGAACCTCATTTAATTAAAACGCAACTGTCCTGCGCCCTCAGGAGGGTCCTCGCGAAAAGCGAATCATTCGGCTCAAGAACGAAGGCCGCATGTTGCTGCCGTTTTTTTTTTTTTTGAGTTCTGGCGAGGTCACCCCATGCCAATTGTTGAGATTACTGCGTTTCTCGCGCTGCCGAGGTAGATCTCAGAGGCCACGAAGAAAGAAGTGCGTAGTTGAGATCTGCTCCACCAGGTGTCACAACGATCCCGGCTGCTGACAATCTTTCAATGAACTCAATCAAGGAACTTTTGTTAATTATTCTGATAGTTAATTGACCCTTAGTTTAAGTAAACTTATGTTCCGATATCCACTATAACTTTTAACTTAAACCAAAACCATCAATTTCTATTTTTTAAATATTTTTTTATGAATAATCTTAAAAACGGAAGTAAGTGCTCCGCCGGATATGCTTAAAAAAAGAAGCGACATTGCCGCTTTGGGACTGTGCTACTGAAAGCACATCAACTATTCGAAACAATGGAGGCACTGGTATGCGACCGGGCTAGTGGAATGTGCATATTTGCGTATATATGTTTGTCTTCGTTGTGAACTTAGAAGTTGGAAGTCAGCGCTTGCCTTCATTCGTCGCTCATTTTTGGCCCTGTAATATACATCGTGGATGCAGGCGCTGGTGTTGGCGTGCTTCTACGTGAGATATCTGCAGCGGCTGGAGGCACAGGTGGAGACCACACCGGCGCTGTCGGCCGAAATCTCGAGCAACTCGGTGGTGGATCCGCGCAATCCGTGGCGCTGGTTCCAGTTCAAGAGGCGCTCTGCCTGCAGGTCCAGGTCGCGACACGCGCCCAGTGAAGGTCACCAGAGCCGACCCAGCGCAGCCGATACGCGTTCGCTACGCGACTGGTTCACACCGATCTCGCGGCGATCCGTTGCGCAGTCGATCGGTGCGTTTTACTTTGAATGGGCAAAGGAAAACAAGGTTCTTTGAATTTTCGTAAAGTTAAACGTGGTGTGGCAGTACTGCAGTCGCGGTGCGCATAGGCACGCAAGGGGTCATGTTACGTGGTATTTTTTTTTCGCATTTCGTGGGGATCAATAGTAAGCAGAAAAACACTAATACTTAATACATATATAAAGTTAGAAACTGTCTGACTGGCCGTTTTGCAAGTTCTTCTGCAACTTTAGTATAATATTATCTGGTGTTTAACGTCCCAAAACCACGATATGATTATGAGGGACGCCGTAGTGCAGGGCTCCGGAAATTTAGACCACCTGAGGTTCTTGAACGTGCACCTAAATCCAAGTACACGAGCCTCAAACATTCTCGCCTCCATCGAAAATGCGGCCGCCGTGGCCGGGATTCGATCCCGCGACCTTCGGGTCAGCAGTCGAGCGCCATGACCACTATACCACCGTGGCGGGGCGATCTGCAACTTTCTCATTGGAATTTTTTGCCCGGCTTTGTTGCTTCCAAAGTTAGTTAGTTAAACACGCTTAATTAGGCAATTAATAAGAACAACAAAAATAGTGTGACGTACTCCGTTTAATAGTCCACAACATGCATTTGGCCGCGTCGTCATAAAGTGCGTCGGCGTATTTTTATACTGTGGCTAGAGACAGCTGGGGAATCCTGTGTATAATTGTAACGTAGAGACACCCGTAAGGTACCGCGGTATTTTATTTGCCACGAACACACGCCTGCGGGCGTGAGAAGTCCGCGAGGGCAGCCCGGGCATGAAGCCTCCTCCCATGTCCGGGCGATACAGATGAGGTAGATGGTCACGTGAAGATATGACAAGCTGCCGATCTGCAGAGACGGGGAGAACGAATGCCGCGGTTGTGCGAGCAAGCAGAGAACGAAATTTGCAAGGAGACGATCAGGGTCATCTGTCGAATAAGCCAATAAATAACGAAAGCAATCGCCGGGTTCCTGTGCACGTGGGAGCATTTACGAGGTCAGCAAACCACCACCGGCCCGAGCGCCTTATTGTACGTAAAAGCGCTACCGACTGTTAAGTCACTTGTTCCGTGCATGAGCGCCGCGTGCAGCCTCGTCAAAATAAAGCTAGAGCAATGGCGAGGGCGGCTATATTTTCTAACGCGATAGCGTTACAGCGCACGCCTGAAGCAAAACCCATCAATGTCAAAATTAGAACGAAATCGCTGCTTTTTCTACTCGTTTATTTCCAGAAAAATTTCTCGAAATCAGGTTTAGTTCCGCGATAGCTTCGTTAATTCGAGTTGATGACGATATTCTATAGGTACCTGCCGGCGAATAGAAATCCTTTCGTTAGATCGACAAATTCGTTTGATCGGGTTTGGTTAGATCTGGTATTAACTATATAGGCGTAAGAAGCGCGGTCGCGATTTCTTACGCTATCGCTATCGTGGAAGTAAACCGGCGTTTTGTACACAGTAAACCAGTTTACACCCTTAAGGGGATTTTGTCGTCTCTGTAACTAACACCCTTGCACCCTAAACTCACGGAAAAGATCGAGTAAAAAGGGCGTCTTTTTGTCCCACAACAATAATCATTATCCGGCTTGCTTGCGTTTCCTTTCATGAAAACTCTGCGCTGGCCACTTTCCTACCAAGAATGCTATGTCACGCTGATAGCGCACATGCCGTTCGTGACCAGAAAGTGCAGGGCGCGCGGCGATAATGCAAGGAAAGGAAGGCAAAATAAATGACGATTATTGTTGTGGGACGAAAAGGCGCCCTTTTTACTCGATCTTTCCTGTGAGTGAGGGAAAAAGGGTGTTTTTACGTATCAAAACACCCATATTATAGAATGCTGCCGCTGGCCTAACACCCTTATCACGGGGTGTTTCTAATGGTCTAAACACCCTTATCACTGAAAAAAAAAACGTGAAAAATAAAATCTACCATTCAGGGAATCTGCAATTACACATGACATCAGCATAGAAGGTGCCCGCACGCGCCAAACGGTACACACAAAAGAGCGTATTGCAAAATACCCCATGGACGGAGCGCTCACGCCACACAGCCCTACACTGATCATCTGGTATTAAGCCGCCGTTTGGTGCCTGTGGGGATATTCCTGTTCCGTATAAATGAACACTAAACATTAAAAGAATAGGCGTAAATTAGTGGTGTGCTTGTAGATAGCCCTAAAAGAGACATATCTTTTAATCTAAACTCGCCTAGGATCCAACGACCTTTTAATCAGTGACTCCAAGTTATCTGGCACGCTGTGCTATGGGCCTTGGGGGTTTCGATAGCCCATAACACCCTTAAGTCCTAAAGGGTGTTTTAGTTAGAACATTACCCCTTCAAGGCTATTTGGGGAAGAAAAACACCCTTACACCCAAATTTTTGCAAATGTTGGTTAAGCGAAAGGGTGTTTTGCTTGCTTGAAACCACCATAAGAGTGCAAAGTGGTTTACGGTGTATAGTCGCGCCCGGTCGGATGCTAAGGGAGTTAGCTATTGGCCTTACTTCGCATAAAATGCGGATACGTTGCCATAGCATTCGTTGCTTCACCCTTACTGTAAAAGTGTCTTCTTCTGTTTTCTTTTTGAGCTATACTTTATCAGACATCCTGTTATATGTTCACCGTTATGTCGATGTTAGTTTCTTTGTCTCCATTTTTTTTTCGCGCCTTAGTAACTGCACCGGTTAGGACTCGTTCCGCTGGTCGCACCGCAGAGCGCAGCATCGGTCCCGGGCGCCAGCGTGCCACCGGGAGAACCAAATCGCGAAGTCGTGGCGGAGCTGGCACCGGCGGTGCCTCGTCTGTGGCCTGCGGGGTGTTGCAACCGGCCAACCTACACGACCCGGCAGAGCTACGCGACCTGTCCGATCACGAGGACCCGCACGCGCAGGTGGTGTTGCCTCGTACTCGCAAGAGATCATTGACCCTGAGAATAGGGACTCTCCTTCCAAACTAACGTTGCGTTGAGCGTATCCGAGCGCATGGAGAGTTTCCTGCAAAAATGCTTCGGAGAAACTCTGGTGCTTTGGTGCCCACCTTTGCCGTGGTGGACCAGGCAGGCAAATCAATCAATCAATCAATCAATCAATCAATCAATCAATCAATCAATCAATCAATCAATCGATCAATCAATCAATCAATCAATCAATCAATCAATCAATCAATTTTTATTTTTGCCACAATGTTAAATCGAGAAGTAGGAGGCCAGAGAAAAAAAAAAGCTGCGTTTAAGCATCTTGGTCTAAGCTGTGGCCACCTATACATCAGCAGCGACAGGACGATTTGTTACATAGTTCTTATATAAATAGTACATGGTTCTTATATACACGCATACCAGCAAATACAAAAACAATACGTACGTAATCCCATTAAATATGGGTACTTATGAAAACAATGTCGCAATATACTTATTTCAACAGACATGAGAGTTGCCATGACAGTTAAGCAAATAGGTCAAGGACGCTTTTTTTAGTTATGAGTAGGACATCAACAAGTTTTTCTGTTGCGAGGCAACGACGCAGAAAAAAGAAAGTTTGCATATAATGACAGGAGCTCATTGTGCTTGCGATGTCTCAAGTTGGCACCGTCAACGTGTACTCACTCATGTACACGTCGATTGATGATGGTGTATGGGACGTTCTCAGTTACAGTATACTTATGTTAACTTATTTATTCACTTGAAGTACAATGAAAGCCAAATAACATATCCCGGGGTACTGACACCGGCGGCGGCGGACAACATGCGGCACCAAAATCAGCGGTTGTGATCTCATAACAGCTTTCCCTGTAAAACCTGCATGACCTTAACCTTGCACTCTAAACAATGACACACCCTCCAGGCATGGATCATGGGGGGGGGGGGGGGTGAAGGAGAGCCCCTTTTTTGCGCTCGCCTATGGCATCATGCCATGTATTCCGATATGCTGACATCTCCATCTTTGGTCAAAGCTTCCTTCCTCCTTTGCCGGCCACAGACCGGCTACCCCCTGCACGTGGTGCCCAACCGGGAGCGCATCTCGTACATCTGGCACCAGACATCGGCGAGAAATGCGCTTGAAGCGGCGGGCAGCCCTCGCCCGCACCGGCTCCCCTCGATGTCCAGTTTCGAGGCGATGCAGGTCGAACAACTTGGACGCGTCTTAGGCCGGCCACAGTTGAGGCACTTTGAAGACACTGCCCGCTACGAGCCTGCAGGCGCAGTCGTTCTCGAAGAACCTCCGGTCGCCGACGTAGGCCGCCGTACCGTGACCCCTGCTGCTGAGGGCCGGCCGAAAAAGTGTAAGTGGGTTCTTATCTCAACCGCAGGGATGGCTATACGTATTAGCATGAAGTGTTGCAGCGTTGATTTCTTCGGGCGCGCTGGATACATTTACGTGCTCTGCTCAAGGAATAAAACGCGTCAACAAGGAGCTCAGAAGTGCTCATAGTTTCGTTTTCACCGTCTTCAGTTAGTGTCACACCGGCGTAGTATTGGCTCGCAAACGTCCGTTAGAACCCATGTGATTCTCAGTGGCCACATTCGTAACGAAGTGTGGTGGTTATCTCGAAAAATTGCGCGTAACACTTATTACACTTCAACTTTTGATGTCGCGTTTCATTCGGTGAGCACTGTACGCCTTAACGGGGTCCTGAAACACCCCTGGTGCTTGATGAAAAAGCAGTGCTGGGTGAACAGCTGAGCCAAATGTTGCAGTCGTGCGCGGCAAGAAAAGTTCACTAGCGGAACGCGAAGTTGCCACTTTATCGAGCTCCCTCTCTTCACACACAGATCCGTACACTCTCTTCTCACGGCCGTCATACAACCGACTGCTGGTAATAGCCGATTGCTGACATAGTACAAGAGCGGCTTTTGTATCATACGCGTTTCTTGCCACAGGTTGAAGACACGTGTCGGGTGCCGCAGTGTACCGATACTAGCGCGCCCCGGAATCGCACCGATAGAGAGCGATCGCGTTTCATGACGCGCGCATGACGTAGCTTCTTTCCCTCTTCTCACACGCTGTGTAGGTCCAGCGCGCTTGTCGGGACGACAGAAAAGAGAAAACGCTTAAAACGTGCGACATATACCTGTACCTCCGCTCGTTCTCCGCGAATCAGAAATTTTTGCGCCGATCGATTCGCGAGGCAATAAACTGGTCACCCGATGATTACTTCGAAAAGTGGGATTGGACCCAACGTACTTGCGGCGTCTTTCTGTCGCGCAGTAATAATTGTCGCTCGGCTTGCTTGCGTTGGCTTTCTCGAAAAATCTTTAATTCGCTACGTTCCTACCGAGGATGCTAATGGGAACATCGACACACATTCCTCCATTGCAATGTGGCGCAGCACTGAACCAATCATAAAGGACGTAGCAGCAATCTGGGCCAGTCAGGGGAGGTAAGACAGCGATAACGACCAGATGACGCAATTTGACAATGCCCAGAATAACAACCCAAGAACGCCGTGGTAGGGACCGAACCGCGTAATTCGAAGGTTGTCGGTTCGCTCCCGAGAGACGGCAGCAAGTGTGTTTTTAACAGATAAGCTGTTTAAGCTGCCATGATGTGTAATAGGTATGCCGTATCACGATTCATAAACGGGTATGTGCCACAGAAATCGAGTAAATCCCACAACTCGCCACTGGTCCACTAAAAAGGAAGAAGGCAACAGTTACGTAGCTCAACACTGAACGGGAAAGGCAACGGCGGCTGCGAGAAGGCCCCGAAGCGATGGAAGGCCAACGCCAACGACGACGTGCCCGTAGATCTGAGAGATACGAGCGCTTGGTTTCAGCGCGAGTTTGTCCCTGGTTGCACATCCATGTCGTGTCTGTGACTGTATGAGAGGTGCATACTTGGTGAAATTCAGCGCGAAACAACTGGTCGTGTGGGACAAAGTAGAAAAGTCCTCGATGGCCTATCGACATACCATTTGAAGTCCTTTGTAGTCTTGTTGCAGCGCTTGCGTCACATATTCCGAACTCGAATTTGAAGGATCAACCGACGATAGCTTCTTGAGATGCTTGAGCAGGTAGCCACTAACCTCCCTTTCTCAGATACAATTGTTCTTAGGGCACTGGTCCTTGGGGTTTTCGCAGCAAAAAATACTTCTAGGGCACTGGTTTTAAGTCCTTAACTTGCTTATGCAACCCACACAGACTCATTTGGTCGAGAACGCGCAGCAGTTTTCGCTTTTGTTGATTTCAGCTTCGCCGGCACGAAGTTCTTGTGGATGGCCTCTTCAGGCAGCAGACGGATTCATAGGCGCTGCCTTCATGTAGTTATTCAACAAATGTTCACAGTTGTTAGTAGCGCTTCGTCTTGTGTGCTCCTTTTCTTGTCCCGTCCATTGCGCTTAATTTTCACCAAGTATGCTCCATCACCAAGAGGCCCTAACCTCGAATCTGCTAAAGTATGAGAGGTGCGAACGCTTGGTTTCAGCGCGAGTTTGTCTCTGGAGTTTGGACATCCGTGTCGTGTCTGTGTGTGGTTTAACTCGAACCTCTCCTGCGCTCAGAATAAACGTAGAAACAACCTAGGATCACCTAACTAAAGCCTAGCAATGATTCAGAAACAACCTAGAAGCAACCGGATTAGTCTTCAGAATCGTCCAATTTCACTGCGTCAAGGCTTGCGCGGCTTAGTGCTTAGTGCAAGCGTCGCCAATTTTTCTTTCGTCCACTTCAATTCCTTTCCGTTTGTCATAATGACTACAACATGGTTAAAAACTACAAGCAATGTCACCTATGATTTTCTTGGCTTCATTGTCTGTTGTCTTCATTACGTTGTGTAAAATAAAGAAACGAGCCCCTCAATCCATTCTCCTTCTTTCTCTCTTCCTGCGTCATGTCGTCCATCGGCAAATGGCAGCTCTGTTTGGGAATCGTCCGGTACGTATCGCCCATTGCCGGGCGCCGCCTCTCTTCAGAAAGAAGTCATTTATCGAGAAAAATGTCAATCTTACCTTCCGCTTGTGGACTTCATTGACGCGCCGCACACAAGTGCAAAATTTGGCTGAAGTTTTCGCATCTCCGTCTTCTGTATATGGAATGCTTTTTCTCAGCAAGCCTAATAGGTGTATCAGGGCTCTTCTAAACTGCGCACGTGGCTTGAGAAGGCGAAATATTTTAACGCAATTCTTTGTTTCAATAAATGCTTTCACTAGGGCCGCCTGTCCTTTATTTCAGTGGCCGAGAAAGCCAGCCGAATCGAATCTTCGACGGCAGAGCGGACGCGAGCTGTCCCGTTCAATTCTTCGAGGCGGTTCTCGCTGCCGTCTGACGGTTTTGAGACGACCACCGGCCTCGAGCAAGACGACAAGTGGGGTCACCTCAATCTGAAAGGAAAGATGATGTCCCTGCTCAGCGGATGGCACGATGGCGTGCAGCCGGAATCCACTAGTTCCAGAGCTACGCCATCTGGCCAGTGCGAGGCAGCCGCGGCAACGGAAAGACCTGGCGGTCTCGAACCAAGACGAGTCAGCTTCGGCGTCGCTCTGACAGGAGGCGGCACTCCACCCCGCTCGGTTGGGGCAAAAGAACTTGCGAGCCAGGCTGACCTGCAAGATCATCGTCCCTTGCCAGCGCAAGAAGTCTGCCGTCCCGATCGGACGGCCGATGACGCTGGAGGACTCAGACAGGATGACCACGACAGACTGACAGCATATACAAGCGGTGCCGTAACGCCTACGAATACTAGCAGCTTGGATGCCGAACAATGGACCACCGCGAATTCCCAGCGGGTAACGGGACGACGAATAACGCTCGTCGGCAGCCCATACACGCCGACGATAGAGATGGGCTGGCATTCCGGCTCATTCGTTTGCTCTCCGACCAAAGTGTCGACACGAGACAGCGGGCAGCAGACGGATCCATAGGCGCTGCCTTCATATAGTTATGCAGAAACAATGAGACATATACTTTAAATACGGTAAATTGAAAATGTCAAAATGTTGAATGGCCCCGAGTTTAGCTTATAGCTATAGCTGTTTCCTTGATAGATGGCCCGCCGTGCTGCTGTAATTGCCACGAAGCCGCTGCCTCAGCGCGCAGTTTTTACACATTGTGAGTAAATGTACAGGCGAGTACGTGAATAAGCTCTGCGTTGTACATGTGGACCAAGCGGCTTATGCCCGGAAGTGGATTAGCACCTTATTCCACGTAGCCGTGGGCTTGTGTTTGTAGCCATAGCCCTGTCCACCAGTCGCAGCTCATTCTCGGTCCGTTGCGAGACCACATGGCAGAGGGTGTCAGCCATAAATGTGCAGTCTCTCCTGTAGAAGCTGTCATACTGCGCACACCCACTCCCCCACCCCTTCCCACCACTTCCCACCCCACACGTGTTTGGCGCGCTGTGCATGCACAGGCCGCCATGCACGGCAGATAAGTCCGTCATTGTATTTAGGGACGTGCTTGATGAAGACAAGGACACAGAGAGGCACACAGAAAACCACAAACGGGAGCTCCTCACGGTGTCCTTGTCTTCATCAAGTGCGCCCGAACATACAGTATGCTACGGCAGATGAGTTCGTAATTCTACTTAGGGACGTGCTTGACGAAGACAAGGACACAGTGAGGCACAAACAAAAACCACAAACAGTAGCTCTTCACGGTGTCCTTGTCTTCATCAAGTGCGCCCGAACATACAGTATTCTACGGCAGATGAGTTCGTAATTCTACTTAGGGAGGTGCTTGACGAAGACAAGGACACAGTGACACACAGAAAACCACAAACGGAAGCTCCTCACGGTGTCCTTGTCTTCATCAAGTGCGCCCAAACATACAGTATGCTACGGCAGATGAGTTCGTAATTGTGCTTAGGGACGTGCTTGACGAAGACAAGGACACAGTGAGGCACACAGAAAACCATAAATGGAAGCTCCTCACGGTGTCCTTGTCTTCATCAAGTGCGCCCAACATACAGTATGCTACGGCAGATGAGTTCATCATTGTGCTTAGGGACGTGCTTGACGAAGACAAGGACACAGTGAGGCACACAGAAAACCATAAATGGAAGCTCCTCACGGTGTCCTTGTCTTCATCAAGTGCGCCCAAACATACAGTATGCTACGGCAGATGAGTTCGTAATTGTGCTTAGGGACGTGCTTGACGAAGACAAGGACACAGTGAGGCACACAGAAAACCATAAATGGAAGCTCCTCACGGTGTCCTTGTCTTCATCAAGTGCGCCCAAACATACAGTATGCTACGGCAGATGAGTTCGTAATTGTGCTTAGGGACGTGCTTGACGAAGACAAGGACACAGTGAGGCACACAGAAAACCATAAATGGAAGCTCCTCGCGGTGTCCTTGTCTTCATCAAGTGCGCCCAAACATACAGTATGCTACGGCAGATGAGTTCGTAATTGTGCTTAGGGACGTGCTTGACGAAGACAAGGACACAGTGAGGCACACAGAAAACCATAAATGGAAGCTCCTCACGGTGTCCTTGTCTTCATCAAGTGCGCCCAAACATACAGTATGCTACGGCAGATGAGTTCGTAATTGTGCTTAGGGACGTGCTTGACGAAGACAAGGACACAGTGAGGCACACAGAAAACCATAAATGGAAGCTCCTCGCGGTGTCCTTGTCTTCATCAAGTGCGCCCAAACATACAGTATGCTACGGCAGATGAGTTCGTAATTGTGCTTAGGGACGTGCTTGACGAAGACAAGGACACAGTGAGGCACACAGAAAACCATAAATGGAAGCTCCTCGCGGTGTCCTTGTCTTCATCAAGTGCGCCCAAACATACAGTATGCTACGGCAGATGAGTTCATCATTGTACTTAGGTCGTGCTTGACGAAGACAAGGACACAATGAGGCACACAGAAACCACAACGTAAGCTCCTCACTGTGTCCTTGTCTTCATCAAGTGCACCCGAACATACAGTATGCTACGGCAGATGAGTCCGTCATTGTATTAGGGACGTGCTTGACGAAGACAGGACACAGGACACACAGAAAACCACCAAACGGGAGCTCCTCACTGTGTCCTTATCTTCATCAAGTGCGTCCGAACATACAGTGTGCTACGGCACATAAGTCCGTCATTGTATTTAGGGACGTGCTTGAAGACAAGGACACAATGAGGCACACAGAAAACCACAAACGTAAGCTCCTCACTGTGTCTTTGTCTTCACCAAGTGCACTCAAACATACAGTATGCTACGGCAGATGAGTTCGTCATTGTACTTAGGGTCGTGCTTGACAAAGAGAAGGACACAATGAGGCACACAGAAAACCACGAACGTAAGCTCCTCGCTGTGTCCTTGTCTTCATCAAGTGCGCCCAACATACAGTATTCTACGGCAGATGAGTTCGTAATTGCTACTTAGGGACGTGCTTGACGAAGACAAGGACACAGTAGGCACACAGAAAACCACAAACGGGAAGCTCCTCACTGTGTCCTTGTCTTCATCAAGTGCGCCCGAACATACAGTATGCTACGGCAGATGAGTTCGTAATTCTGCTTAGGGACGTGCTTGACGAAGACAAGGACACAGTGAGGCACACAAAAACTACAAACATTAGCTCCTCACGGTGTCCTTGTCTTCATCAAGTGCGCCCGAAACATACAGTATGCTACGGCAGATGAGTTCCGTCATTGTGCTTAGGGACGTGCTTGACGAAGACAAGGACACAGTAGGCACACAGAAAACCACAACGGAAGCTCCTCACTGTGTCCTTGTCTTCATCAAGTGCGTCCGAACATACAGTAGTGCTACGGCAGCATGAGTTCCGTCATTGTGCTTAGGGACGTTTTGAAGACAAGGACACAATGAGGCACACAGAAAACCACAAACGGTAAGCTCCTCACTGTTGTCTTTGTCTTCACCAAGTGCACTCAAACATACAGTATGCTACGGCAGATGAGTTTCGTCATTGTACTTAGGGTCGTGCTTGACGAAGACAAGGACGCAATGAGGCGCACAGAAAACCACAAACGTAAGCTCCTCACTGTGTCCGTGTCTTCATCAAGCGCGTCCAAACATACAGTATGCTGTTATAACTAGTCCAATAAAAAGCACTCCTAAAGTCCATCATTGTTGCGATCCAAATCTGAAAGCGTATTTATACACGATTCATTACAGCAGTGTACTTACACGCCTGAAACAAATAACCTGATTGTCAGATCTGCTAAGTCATGCAGGCCAGGACGGGGCGGGGGGGGGGGGGTAAGGCGATGCTCCCGCATGGACAAGGTAGTTGGGGAAGTAGGAGAAAAGCACTAACTCCCCCCGCCCCCCCCCCACACACACACAA